>NW_027183566.1:225000-235038 GCF_041296385.1 Aphelocoma coerulescens | reverse complement strand
CCGGCGGCCGGCCTGCTTTGAACACTCTAATTTTCTCAAAGTAAACGCTTCGGGCCCCGCGGGACACTCAGCTAAGAGCATCGAGGGGGCGCCGAGAGGCAGGGGCTGGGACAGGCGGTGGCTCGCCTCGCGGCGGACCGCCAGCTCGATCCCAAGATCCAACTACGAGCTTTTTAACTGCAGCAACTTTAAGATACGCTATTGGAGCTGGAATTACCGCGGCTGCTGGCACCAGACTTGCCCTCCAATGGATCCTCGCTCAAGGATTTAAAGTGCGCTCATTCCAATTACAGGGCCTCGAAAGAGTCCTGTATTGTTATTTTTCGTCACTACCTCCCCGGGTCGGGAGTGGGTAATTTGCGCGCCTGCTGCCTTCCTTGGATGTGGTAGCCGTTTCTCAGGCTCCCTCTCCGGAATCGAACCCTGATTCCCCGTCACCCGTGGTCACCATGGTAGGCACAGACAGTACCATCGAAAGTTGATAGGGCAGACATTCGAATGGGTCGTCGCCGCCGCGGGGGCGTGCGATCGGCTCGAGGTTATCTAGAGTCACCAAAGCTGCCGGGCGGGCCCGGGTTGGTTTTGGTCTGATAAATGCACGCGTCCCCGGAGGTCGGCGCTCGTCGGCATGTATTAGCTCTAGAATTACCACAGTTATCCAAGGAGCGGGAGAGGAGCGACCAAAGGAACCATAACTGATTTAATGAGCCATTCGCAGTTTCACTGTACCGTCCGTGTGTACTTAGACATGCATGGCTTAAGCTTTGAGACAAGCATATGCTACTGGCAGGATCAACCAGGTAGCCGCCACCCACAGCGGCACCCCGTAGGGCACACGCGAGCACGCGGACCGCCCGGCCCACCGGCGAACGCCCTTGCCAACCCTGACCGCCCCCGGCTCTTTCAACCGCTCCGACCCGCGGGAGCGGCATCACGGACGCGACGGTGGCGGCATGGCAGCGACGCGAACCGGCAGCGGCGGCCAACGCCATCGCGGGCCCGGAGGCGCCTGGGGCGGGGAACGGCAGCACGCACGGGACCTCCCCCACCCGCCGCAAAGCGGCGGGAGAGGCGGGATGCCCTCGGCAGCGGCCGACCCCGGCGGCCGGCCCTTCCCGCGCCGCCGCGGGCAAGGAGCCAGGACCGCTGCGCAGCTTCGGCTTCGGACGACACGGGCCTCTCGGTCACGCCCTCGGGTTCTCGCTCTCTCGCAGGGCACGCGCCCTTCCGAGAGTCGGCCTCGCGTCCAAGTCACGCACGGCACGCGGGACGGGGTACTCGGCTGGGGCTGACCCGCCCCCGAGGCCGGCCCGCCCGCCGACCGGTCGCGGGCGACCGGCCGCCGGCGAGGTTGAGCCGCCGAAGGGGACTCGCCCGGAGCGAAAGCCCCCCGACACGGCCCCCCCCACCGGGCCACGCGGAAAAGCACCGGATGTGCTAGAGGAGACAGCGACCCGACGAGGTGGGCGCGGCCCGGACACCGAGGCCCCTCGGCCAGGGCGGTTCGCTCTGCAGCAGGCGGCGACGCGGCAAAAAACGAGCGCCGTGCGGTGCGCGCGCGCGGTGGGCTCTTTTCCCCCAACCGTGCCAAACAGCGGGGTTTTTCCTTTCCCCCCTTTCTCTCTGGGGTTTCCCCCCCTCGGCTCAGCTCGAGCCGCACCGCCGCCCAAGCGCTGCTCGCGGCCGGCACCCACGGGGCACAAACCCGGGCCGGGGCCAGCACACACACCTCGCATGGTTTGAAGGACACCTGAGGGCTCGCGGGGCCACGCGGCCGTCACACAGCCCGGACGGTAAAGACGCCCTCCCGGCAGCGGGAGCGGCGACACCTCACCTGCGACGGGAAGCGAATTGGAAAGGAGACCGCCCTGCCCGAGCACCGGACTCCGCCGTGGCTTCCCCATTACAGAGAGCCCCGGAAGAGCCGGCCCGCCGGGGGCCCTTTCCGACGCGACCCGAAAAGCCTCATCGATCAGCCGAGAAAAGAGGAGCGAAAGAAGGCCCCGCGGCCTCGGTCCTGGGACATCGGCAGCCCAAAGCGCGCACCACACCACGCTTCCAGGCGGGCAGCGGGCAGACGGACGCAGCAGGGCTGCTTTTCCGCGTGCGGGACACGTCCCCGAGAGGCCCTCCCCACGGCTTGGCGCCGCCGAGCCTCCCCGACGCACCCGAGCGCCACTTTGCAGCAGAGCTTTCGCATCGGTCACAGCGGAGAAAGCGCGGGGAGGTGCCGCCACCCAACCCCGGCTGCGGACAACGATTCCCTTTTATTAGCGAGACAACATCGGGACGGGACCACGGCGGGAGGAGGCCACGGCAGGCCACGCTCCCGGCCCCACGGAACCCTTCCGAGCGTGCGAGAAAGCGCCACCGACCATGCCCACGGGCCACCGGCTTTCGCCCGCCTCGCGGCGATCGGCTTTCCCTCCGGAAAAGCCAGGGGGAACGGCAAACAGCGGAGGGGAAAAAAAAAAGGCACGACAGCGCGCGTCACATAACCCCGTGCTACCCACGGGGGCCGCGGGCCTGGGGGGCGAGGCGCGCGCCTCTCACTCCCCCCCCCTTTAATCCCAACGACCTCTCAAAGAACGCCTCCTTCTCGTCTCTCTCCCTTTCGGCGTTCGTGGCCCGCGCGCCTTTGTGCCGCGCTTCTCCGTCGTGCCGCGGCGGCTTAAGGCCGCGAGAAAAAAAAAAAAAACAAACAGCGTAAGGCCGGGGCAGGCACCCCCCCAGTGCAACCGCACAAGCCGGCACACACGCCTGAAACAGCGGACCTTCTCGCAACCCAGCCCACCGGCAACCACGGCAGCCGGGACAGGCCCGACACCACGGGCCGCCCCAGCGTCGCGGCTCAGTCGATGCCGGCCGAAAACAAGGAAGGGCGAGGCGCCGCCGCCTCGCCGGCAAGCATTCTCACAGGGCTCTCTCTTGTCGGGCTTCCGGTCCGCTCTCGGCAGCCGGCCACCGCAGGCCGGCCGCCGCCCCTGAGACCTTCCCGCCCGCTACGCGGGTTCCCCAGCTTAGGGCCGAGGAAGGGGGACGACTTCAACACACAGCGGGGGGGGGGGCGAGGCGCCGCCGCCCCGCCACAACATCGGGCGACTCCCGTCACCGAGCCCCTCGGCCAACCGGGCGAGGCCGGAGGCAAGGCCGCACGCCCCACCGGAGCGTCCCCGTGGCACCGCCGACACACCAAGCACAGGTCGGGAGCCGGGAACGGGGCGCCGCCACCTCGGCCAACTGGGCCCATCCTCGGAGCTCTCAGGGAAGGGCCGGGAAAAGCCCCGTCGGGGCTCCGCGAAACAGAGCGCGCCCCGGCCGCGTCCACCCCACCGGCTGCCAGCCACCGCACCAGACTGACAGCCGAAAACCGAGCCCGCCGAGCGGGCACCGGCTTAAGGCCGGGCAGAAAAGGAACGAGGCGCCGCCGCCTCGGCCACCACCGGACTTTCCCCTGCGGCCCCCCTGCACGGAGTCGGCAGCCGCCAGGGTCGGAGGGAGGATACACTCACGGGTCTCTCGCCACCCCACCTAGGCCGACAAGCGGCTCACACAGTCTCTCTCTTTTTCGGCCTTTCCCATCAACTGGGGCTGTGAAACCAGGATAAAAGCCACGCGACTCATATCCCGCTTATTCGACACTCTTCGTTCTGGCAACCGCGCGCGCGGCCGCCGCTCTCGACCTTCGACACAGGCACCGCCAGCCTGCGGGGACACGGCCCATCACCCGCTCCCATAATACGGACAGACGAGTCCAAGGCCCCGGACGCCTCCAAGAGAACCAATCGTACTTGACCGGGGCGGTGCGCTGGCGCACGCCGCCTCCTACCATGACGCAACTGGAGGCAGCCAGAAACAGCGACCCCTTGGTGAACTTCCAGGACGGGTGGGGCAACAGGTCTACCCGGCCCCTGCCGAAATTTGCCTAAGTCCCGCCGGAGCTGGGTAGACCTGTTCGCCCCGCGACCGGGCACCACCGCGGCGCCACGCCGACGGTTTCGGGGCGCGGCCGGCGGCCGCGGCCGGGCCCGGATCCGGGTAGACCTGTCCGCCCGGAGCCTTCCCCGGGCCGGGTAGACCTGTTCACGCCGAGACCGGGCGCCGCCAGGGGAGCCACGCGGGCAGTTTCGTGGCACGGCCGGCGGCCGCGGCCGAGCCCGGATCCGGGTAGACCTGTTCGCCCTCTGGCCGGACGCTGCCGGGACAGTACGCTGACGGCTCCGGCAACCGCTGGTGGCCGCAGCCGACCCCGGAGACAAGGCATCCTCCTGCCATCCCTGAGCCGGGGGAACCCCACAGCCCCGGAACGCCCCGGAACCGTATGGCTCTAGCAGCCCTGTCCCGCCTGAGAACCCGGTTTCAAGACCAATACGTATTTTCGACAAAACTCAACCTTTAATTTTTGAACGAGTACATCTTTCTTCTGCTAGGAACAAGGAAGTTTCCTGGGGAAAAAAAAAATTCTTTGCGAATTTTACTCCGTTTTCTTGGGCGCCCACACCACAGCCGGCCACGCTCGGGAGGATCGTGTGCCCTTAGCTCGGCCAGCCCACACACATTGACGCACCAAAACGGACGCCCCTCCCCACCCCACCCCGGGCACCACGCCCAGCCCCACCAGAGCAGAGCACCTCTAGGGAGACAGCGGGGAGGGGAAGCAGGTGCATAGGAACAGGGAACGAAGCCGATGGCCGCCGGCGCGACTGGCCCCGCCCACCAGGAGGGGCCGGGGCCGAGGCCGGGGGGACCGGGCGGCCGCCTTCGGGCCGGTTCTTTCGGGGTCCGCCGAGGTCCCCGTCTCCCGCCGCCGCTTCGGGGGGCCGCGGGGGCGCCGCGCCCAGGTGCCCGAGGCCGGCAGGCAGCGGGCGAGCCCCGGCGGGACGAGCCCCGCCCGCCGGCGAGGGCCGGGCGGCGGCCGGGGCCGGGCCCGGATCCGGGTAGACCTGTCCGCCCGGAGCCGTCCCCGGGCCGGGTAGACCTGTTCACGCCGAGACCGGGCGCCGCCAGGGGAGCCACGCGGGCGGTTTCGTGGCACGGCCGGCGGCCGCGGCCGAGCCCGGATCCGGGTAGACCTGTTCGCCCTCTGGCCGGACGCTGCCGGGACAGTACGCTGACGGCTCCGGCAACCGCTGGTGGCCGCAGCCGACCCCGGAGACAAGGCATCCTCCTGCCATCCCTGAGCCGGGGGAACCCCACAGCCCCGGAACGCCCCGGAACCGTATGGCTCTAGCAGCCCTGTCCCGCCTGAGAACCCGGTTTCAAGACCAATACGTATTTTCGACAAAACTCAACCTTTAATTTTTGAACGAGTACATCTTTCTTCTGCTAGGAACAAGGAAGTTTCCTGGGGAAAAAAAAAATTCTTTGCGAATTTTACTCCGTTTTCTTGGGCGCCCACACCACAGCCGGCCACGCTCGGGAGGATCGTGTGCCCTTAGCTCGGCCAGCCCACACACATTGACGCACCAAAACGGACGCCCCTCCCCACCCCACCCCGGGCACCACGCCCAGCCCCACCAGAGCAGAGCACCTCTAGGGAGACAGCGGGGAGGGGAAGCAGGTGCATAGGAACAGGGAACGAAGCCGATGGCCGCCGGCGCGACTGGCCCCGCCCACCAGGAGGGGCCGGGGCCGAGGCCGGGGGGACCGGGCGGCCGCCTTCGGGCCGGTTCTTTCGGGGTCCGCCGAGGTCCCCGTCTCCCGCCGCCGCTTCGGGGGGCCGCGGGGGCGCCGCGCCCAGGTGCCCGAGGCCGGCAGGCAGCGGGCGAGCCCCGGCGGGACGAGCCCCGCCCGCCGGCGAGGGCCGGGCGGCGGCCGCGGCCGGGCCCGGATCCGGGTAGACCTGTCCGCCCGGAGCCGTCCCCGGGCCGGGTAGACCTGTTCACGCCGAGACCGGGCGCCGCCAGGGGAGCCACGCGGGCGGTTTCGTGGCACGGCCGGCGGCCGCGGCCGAGCCCGGATCCGGGTAGACCTGTTCGCCCTCTGGCCGGACGCTGCCGGGACAGTACGCTGACGGCTCCGGCAACCGCTGGTGGCCGCAGCCGACCCCGGAGACAAGGCATCCTCCTGCCATCCCTGAGCCGGGGGAACCCCACAGCCCCGGAACGCCCCGGAACCGTATGGCTCTAGCAGCCCTGTCCCGCCTGAGAACCCGGTTTCAAGACCAATACGTATTTTCGACAAAACTCAACCTTTAATTTTTGAACGAGTACATCTTTCTTCTGCTAGGAACAAGGAAGTTTCCTGGGGAAAAAAAAAATTCTTTGCGAATTTTACTCCGTTTTCTTGGGCGCCCACACCACAGCCGGCCACGCTCGGGAGGATCGTGTGCCCTTAGCTCGGCCAGCCCACACACATTGACGCACCAAAACGGACGCCCCTCCCCACCCCACCCCGGGCACCACGCCCAGCCCCACCAGAGCAGAGCACCTCTAGGGAGACAGCGGGGAGGGGAAGCAGGTGCATAGGAACAGGGAACGAAGCCGATGGCCGCCGGCGCGACTGGCCCCGCCCACCAGGAGGGGCCGGGGCCGAGGCCGGGGGGACCGGGCGGCCGCCTTCGGGCCGGTTCTTTCGGGGTCCGCCGAGGTCCCCGTCTCCCGCCGCCGCTTCGGGGGGCCGCGGGGGCGCCGCGCCCCGGTGCCCGAGGCCGGCAGGCAGCGGGCGAGCCCCGGCGGGACGAGCCCCGCCCGCCGGCGAGGGCCGGGGCGGGGGCCCGGGCCGGGGCCGGGGCCGGCGGCCGGGGCCGGGGCCGGGGCCGGGGCCGGCGGCCGGGGCCGGGGCCGGGGCCGGGGCCGGGCGGCCGCCTTCGGGCCGGTTCTTTCAGGGTCCGCCGAGGTCCCCGGCCCCCGCCGCCGCTCCGGCGGGCCGCGGGGGCGCCGCGCCGAGGCGCCCGATGCTGGCAGGGAGCGGGCGGCCCCCGGCCCATGTTCACACGGAGAGATAGGCAGACACAGGGACTCTCAGACCCACTCACAGCCCCGCCGCCCCCCTCTCTTTTTGCCGCGGACGGCCACAGCTGCACACTCATCGACACAGACAGACACACACAGACATAGGCACGCCTGCGCATGGACGCGCACACTTGCCGCAGATGCGCTCCGTCCCCCTCCCTCCCGTCGCCCTGTCTCTCGAGGGTTGGGGGCACTCCTGCTCTCCACCATCTGCCTCCCTGGCGCCACCCTCAGACTTTTCTCGCCCCTGCCCAGGGTCCCATCAGCCAGTTCGGACGGCGGCGACGGCAGCAGCAGGGGGGCGAGGACTTGGGTGCCGAGGCAGCCAGGGTGTTCGGCGAGCAGGCCGAGAGCCTGGTGCAGAAGTAGGGCCAGCGACAGTCTGGAGGTGGTGGCGGGATGCTTGGCACTGTCTCTTTTTGAAGAAGCATCCTGTTCAGGTCGCTCTGAGCCTCTCGGTTCGATGGCGTTCCTTCCTGCCTACCCCCAGCCCCGGTCAAGCCTGCGGCAGGACGGAAGCGAGGCGGGCGGATGAGGGAGTGAGAGATGCAGAAATCAAGGTGGGAGGTGGGGCAAGGGCACGGCAGGCTTTCGAGGGCCGGGAGCCGGGCTTAGAGAGCGGATGCTGCTGGCCGTTTTGGCACGGAGGCGGCGGGAACGCCGCCGGCTCCTAAAGAGTCCCTCCTTCCCTCTCCGGCAGTGGCATGGGGAGCGGGCTGCAGGCAGGGTGGCGACAGGGCGGGCTGGAGCTGGGGAAGCGCGCGGCAGGGGGTGACGCTGACGGCCGCTCAGGCATGGAGCCAGAAGGGACGCCGCCGTCTGGGACCGAAAGTCACTCGCCTTCACGTCCCAGCTTTCGGGGCGGGGGGGGGGGAGGGGGGGACCAGCGCGTGCGAGCTGCCGTGTGTGGCGGGTGCGTGCGGGGCTGCCAGACGTGCGGGCTGGCCGCCCAAGACGTGCTCGCGGGCCTGGACTGGGTCCCGGGGCTGCGGGTCCGATCGACGAGACCTGGTCTCCCCAGCACCAGGAGGGGAGGCCGGGTCCACCCACATTGGGGGGGTGGGGGGGAGGGGAGGTGGGCAGGGGGCAGGCCCCGAGCTCCAGGAGGAGAAATCTACAAAGGAAACAAATCTACGGGCCGCTCATGTGACTAGGGTTCCAAGCGGGGCCTGGAGAAGGAGGTCTGCCCAGAGCTACACGGCAAACCCATAGGGCCGGACGGGGGAAGCCAACAGGCGTCGCCCGGTGCTAAGCGCCCAGCCGGGCGGGGCATGGCGAAGCCAAGAGGCGTGGCCCGGCGCTAAGCGCCCGGCCGGGCGGGGCCTGGCAAAGCCAACAAGCGTCGGCCAGCGTTAAGCACCCGGCTGGGCGGAGCCGGAGAAGCCAACAGGTGTCCGCCGGCGCTAAGCGCCCAGCCGGGCGGAACCGGGCGAAGCAACCAGGTCTACCCCGGCGCTAAGCGTTAGGCCGAGCGGGGCCGGGCGAAGCCAACCAGCGTGGCCCGGCGCTGCGCGCCCGGCCGGGCGGGGCCGGGTGAAGCCAAGGGGCGTCCCCCGGCGCTAAGCGTTAGGCCGGGCGGGGCCGGGTGAAGCCAAGGGGCGTCCCCCGGCGCTGAGCGCCCAGCCGGGCGGGGCCGGGCGAAGCAACCAGGTCTACCCCGGCGCTAAGCGTTAGGCCGGGCGGGGCCGGGCGAAGCCAACCGGCGTGGCCCGGCGCTGCGCGCCCGGCCGGGCGGGGCCGGGTGAAGCCAAGGGGCGTCCCCCGGCGCTAAGCGTTAGGCCGGGCGGGGCCGGGTGAAGCCAAGGGGCGTCCCCCGGCGCTGAGCGCCCAGCCGGGCGGGGCCGGGCGAAGCAACCAGGTCCACCCCGGCGCTAAGCGTTAGGCCGAGCGGGGCCGGGCGAAGCCAACCGGCGTGGCCCGGCGCTGAGCGCCCGGCCGGGCGGGGCCGGGTGAAGCCAAGGGGCGTCCCCCGGCGCTAAGCGCCCAGCCGGGCGGGGCCGGGCGAAGCAACCAGGTCTACCCCGGCGCTAAGCGTTAGGCCGAGCGGGGCCGGGCGAAGCCAACCGGCGTGGCCCGGCGCTGAGCGCCCGGCCGGGCGGGGCCGGGTGAAGCCAAGGGGCGTCCCCCGGCGCTAAGCGTTAGGCCGGGCGGAGCCGGGCGAAGCCAACCGGCGTGGCCCGGCGCTAAGCGCCCGGCCGGGCGGGGCCGGGTGAAGCCAAGGGGCGTCCCCCGGCGCTAAGCGCCCGGCCGGGCGGGGCCCGGCGAAGCCAAGAGGCATCCTCCGGCGCTAAGCATTGGGCCGGGCGGGGCCGGGCGAAGCCAACCGGCGTCGCCCGGCGCTAAGCGCCCGGCCGGGCGGAGCCGGGCGAAGTTAACAGGTCTACCCCGGCGGTAAGCGTTAAGCTGGGCGGGGCCAGGCGAAGCAACCAGGTCTACCCCGGCGCCTAGCACCCGGCCGGGCGGGGCCCGGCCAAGACACCAGGTCTACCCCGCCGCTAAAGGTCAGGCTGGCACGGCCGGACAGGGGTAGCAGGTGTACCCCGCCGCTGAGCGCCCGGCTGGCCGGGCCAGGCGAGAACAGCAGGTCTTCCCCGCTGCGCCAACAGGCTTGCAGGGCGCAGGCGAAGACACCAGGTCTACCCCGCCGCCTAGCGCCCGGCTGGCGGGGCCCGGCCAAGACACCAGGTCTACCCCGCCGCCTAGCGCCGGGCTGGCGGGGCCCGGCCGAGACACCAGGTCTACCCCGCCGCTAAAGGTCAGGCTGGCACGGCCGGACAGGGGCAGCAGGTGTACCCCGCCGCTGAGCGCCCGGCTGGCCGGGCCAGGCGAGAACAGCAGGTCTTCCCCGCTGCGCCAACAGGCTTGCAGGGCGCAGGCGAAGACACCAGGTCTACCCCGCCGCCTAGCGCCCGGCTGGCGGGGCCCGGCCAAGACACCAGGTCTACCCCGCCGCCTAGCGCCGGGCTGGCGGGGCCCGGCCAAGACACCAGGTCTACCCCGCCGCCTAGCGCCGGGCTGGCGGGGCCCGGCCAAGACACCAGGTCTACCCCGCCGCTAAGCGCCAGGCGCCCAAGTCCGGCCGGGG
>NW_027183566.1:205000-212500 GCF_041296385.1 Aphelocoma coerulescens | reverse complement strand
GGGGCCGCGGGCCTGGGGGGCGAGGCGCGCGCCTCTCACTCCCCCCCCCTTTAATCCCAACGACCTCTCAAAGAACGCCTCCTTCTCGTCTCTCTCCCTTTCGGCGTTCGTGGCCCGCGCGCCTTTGTGCCGCGCTTCTCCGTCGTGCCGCGGCGGCTTAAGGCCGCGAGAAAAAAAAAAAAACAAACAGCGTAAGGCCGGGGCAGGCACCCCCCCAGTGCAACCGCACAAGCCGGCACACACGCCTGAAACAGCGGACCTTCTCGCAACCCAGCCCACCGGCAACCACGGCAGCCGGGACAGGCCCGACACCACGGGCCGCCCCAGCGTCGCGGCTCAGTCGATGCCGGCCGAAAACAAGGAAGGGCGAGGCGCCGCCGCCTCGCCGGCAAGCATTCTCACAGGGCTCTCTCTTGTCGGGCTTCCGGTCCGCTCTCGGCAGCCGGCCACCGCAGGCCGGCCGCCGCCCCTGAGACCTTCCCGCCCGCTACGCGGGTTCCCCAGCTTAGGGCCGAGGAAGGGGGACGACTTCAACACACAGCGGGGGGGGGGGCGAGGCGCCGCCGCCCCGCCACAACATCGGGCGACTCCCGTCACCGAGCCCCTCGGCCAACCGGGCGAGGCCGGAGGCAAGGCCGCACGCCCCACCGGAGCGTCCCCGTGGCACCGCCGACACACCAAGCACAGGTCGGGAGCCGGGAACGGGGCGCCGCCACCTCGGCCAACTGGGCCCATCCTCGGAGCTCTCAGGGAAGGGCCGGGAAAAGCCCCGTCGGGGCTCCGCGAAACAGAGCGCGCCCCGGCCGCGTCCACCCCACCGGCTGCCAGCCACCGCACCAGACTGACAGCCGAAAACCGAGCCCGCCGAGCGGGCACCGGCTTAAGGCCGGGCAGAAAAGGAACGAGGCGCCGCCGCCTCGGCCACCACCGGACTTTCCCCTGCGGCCCCCCTGCACGGAGTCGGCAGCCGCCAGGGTCGGAGGGAGGATACACTCACGGGTCTCTCGCCACCCCACCTAGGCCGACAAGCGGCTCACACAGTCTCTCTCTTTTTCGGCCTTTCCCATCAACTGGGGCTGTGAAACCAGGATAAAAGCCACGCGACTCATATCCCGCTTATTCGACACTCTTCGTTCTGGCAACCGCGCGCGCGGCCGCCGCTCTCG
The DNA here is from genome assembly GCF_041296385.1 of Aphelocoma coerulescens. Taxonomy (NCBI): domain Eukaryota; kingdom Metazoa; phylum Chordata; class Aves; order Passeriformes; family Corvidae; genus Aphelocoma; species Aphelocoma coerulescens. Next base: position 211,334 of record NW_027183566.1, on the reverse strand, counting down.
ACCTTCGACACAGGCACCGCCAGCCTGCGGGGACACGGCCCATCACCCGCTCCCATAATACGGACAGACGAGTCCAAGGCCCCGGACGCCTCCAAGAGAACCAATCGTACTTGACCGGGGCGGTGCGCTGGCGCACGCCGCCTCCTACCATGACGCAACTGGAGGCAGCCAGAAACAGCGACCCCTTGGTGAACTTCCAGGACGGGTGGGGCAACAGGTCTACCCGGCCCCTGCCGAAATTTGCCTAAGTCCCGCCGGAGCTGGGTAGACCTGTTCGCCCCGCGACCGGGCACCACCGCGGCGCCACGCCGACGGTTTCGGGGCGCGGCCGGCGGCCGCGGCCGGGCCCGGATCCGGGTAGACCTGTCCGCCCGGAGCCTTCCCCGGGCCGGGTAGACCTGTTCACGCCGAGACCGGGCGCCGCCAGGGGAGCCACGCGGGCAGTTTCGTGGCACGGCCGGCGGCCGCGGCCGAGCCCGGATCCGGGTAGACCTGTTCGCCCTCTGGCCGGACGCTGCCGGGACAGTACGCTGACGGCTCCGGCAACCGCTGGTGGCCGCAGCCGACCCCGGAGACAAGGCATCCTCCTGCCATCCCTGAGCCGGGGGAACCCCACAGCCCCGGAACGCCCCGGAACCGTATGGCTCTAGCAGCCCTGTCCCGCCTGAGAACCCGGTTTCAAGACCAATACGTATTTTCGACAAAACTCAACCTTTAATTTTTGAACGAGTACATCTTTCTTCTGCTAGGAACAAGGAAGTTTCCTGGGGAAAAAAAAAATTCTTTGCGAATTTTACTCCGTTTTCTTGGGCGCCCACACCACAGCCGGCCACGCTCGGGAGGATCGTGTGCCCTTAGCTCGGCCAGCCCACACACATTGACGCACCAAAACGGACGCCCCTCCCCACCCCACCCCGGGCACCACGCCCAGCCCCACCAGAGCAGAGCACCTCTAGGGAGACAGCGGGGAGGGGAAGCAGGTGCATAGGAACAGGGAACGAAGCCGATGGCCGCCGGCGCGACTGGCCCCGCCCACCAGGAGGGGCCGGGGCCGAGGCCGGGGGGACCGGGCGGCCGCCTTCGGGCCGGTTCTTTCGGGGTCCGCCGAGGTCCCCGTCTCCCGCCGCCGCTTCGGGGGGCCGCGGGGGCGCCGCGCCCAGGTGCCCGAGGCCGGCAGGCAGCGGGCGAGCCCCGGCGGGACGAGCCCCGCCCGCCGGCGAGGGCCGGGCGGCGGCCGGGGCCGGGCCCGGATCCGGGTAGACCTGTCCGCCCGGAGCCGTCCCCGGGCCGGGTAGACCTGTTCACGCCGAGACCGGGCGCCGCCAGGGGAGCCACGCGGGCGGTTTCGTGGCACGGCCGGCGGCCGCGGCCGAGCCCGGATCCGGGTAGACCTGTTCGCCCTCTGGCCGGACGCTGCCGGGACAGTACGCTGACGGCTCCGGCAACCGCTGGTGGCCGCAGCCGACCCCGGAGACAAGGCATCCTCCTGCCATCCCTGAGCCGGGGGAACCCCACAGCCCCGGAACGCCCCGGAACCGTATGGCTCTAGCAGCCCTGTCCCGCCTGAGAACCCGGTTTCAAGACCAATACGTATTTTCGACAAAACTCAACCTTTAATTTTTGAACGAGTACATCTTTCTTCTGCTAGGAACAAGGAAGTTTCCTGGGGAAAAAAAAAATTCTTTGCGAATTTTACTCCGTTTTCTTGGGCGCCCACACCACAGCCGGCCACGCTCGGGAGGATCGTGTGCCCTTAGCTCGGCCAGCCCACACACATTGACGCACCAAAACGGACGCCCCTCCCCACCCCACCCCGGGCACCACGCCCAGCCCCACCAGAGCAGAGCACCTCTAGGGAGACAGCGGGGAGGGGAAGCAGGTGCATAGGAACAGGGAACGAAGCCGATGGCCGCCGGCGCGACTGGCCCCGCCCACCAGGAGGGGCCGGGGCCGAGGCCGGGGGGACCGGGCGGCCGCCTTCGGGCCGGTTCTTTCGGGGTCCGCCGAGGTCCCCGTCTCCCGCCGCCGCTTCGGGGGGCCGCGGGGGCGCCGCGCCCAGGTGCCCGAGGCCGGCAGGCAGCGGGCGAGCCCCGGCGGGACGAGCCCCGCCCGCCGGCGAGGGCCGGGCGGCGGCCGCGGCCGGGCCCGGATCCGGGTAGACCTGTCCGCCCGGAGCCGTCCCCGGGCCGGGTAGACCTGTTCACGCCGAGACCGGGCGCCGCCAGGGGAGCCACGCGGGCGGTTTCGTGGCACGGCCGGCGGCCGCGGCCGAGCCCGGATCCGGGTAGACCTGTTCGCCCTCTGGCCGGACGCTGCCGGGACAGTACGCTGACGGCTCCGGCAACCGCTGGTGGCCGCAGCCGACCCCGGAGACAAGGCATCCTCCTGCCATCCCTGAGCCGGGGGAACCCCACAGCCCCGGAACGCCCCGGAACCGTATGGCTCTAGCAGCCCTGTCCCGCCTGAGAACCCGGTTTCAAGACCAATACGTATTTTCGACAAAACTCAACCTTTAATTTTTGAACGAGTACATCTTTCTTCTGCTAGGAACAAGGAAGTTTCCTGGGGAAAAAAAAAATTCTTTGCGAATTTTACTCCGTTTTCTTGGGCGCCCACACCACAGCCGGCCACGCTCGGGAGGATCGTGTGCCCTTAGCTCGGCCAGCCCACACACATTGACGCACCAAAACGGACGCCCCTCCCCACCCCACCCCGGGCACCACGCCCAGCCCCACCAGAGCAGAGCACCTCTAGGGAGACAGCGGGGAGGGGAAGCAGGTGCATAGGAACAGGGAACGAAGCCGATGGCCGCCGGCGCGACTGGCCCCGCCCACCAGGAGGGGCCGGGGCCGAGGCCGGGGGGACCGGGCGGCCGCCTTCGGGCCGGTTCTTTCGGGGTCCGCCGAGGTCCCCGTCTCCCGCCGCCGCTTCGGGGGGCCGCGGGGGCGCCGCGCCCCGGTGCCCGAGGCCGGCAGGCAGCGGGCGAGCCCCGGCGGGACGAGCCCCGCCCGCCGGCGAGGGCCGGGGCGGGGGCCCGGGCCGGGGCCGGGGCCGGCGGCCGGGGCCGGGGCCGGGGCCGGGGCCGGCGGCCGGGGCCGGGGCCGGGGCCGGGGCCGGGCGGCCGCCTTCGGGCCGGTTCTTTCAGGGTCCGCCGAGGTCCCCGGCCCCCGCCGCCGCTCCGGCGGGCCGCGGGGGCGCCGCGCCGAGGCGCCCGATGCTGGCAGGGAGCGGGCGGCCCCCGGCCCATGTTCACACGGAGAGATAGGCAGACACAGGGACTCTCAGACCCACTCACAGCCCCGCCGCCCCCCTCTCTTTTTGCCGCGGACGGCCACAGCTGCACACTCATCGACACAGACAGACACACACAGACATAGGCACGCCTGCGCATGGACGCGCACACTTGCCGCAGATGCGCTCCGTCCCCCTCCCTCCCGTCGCCCTGTCTCTCGAGGGTTGGGGGCACTCCTGCTCTCCACCATCTGCCTCCCTGGCGCCACCCTCAGACTTTTCTCGCCCCTGCCCAGGGTCCCATCAGCCAGTTCGGACGGCGGCGACGGCAGCAGCAGGGGGGCGAGGACTTGGGTGCCGAGGCAGCCAGGGTGTTCGGCGAGCAGGCCGAGAGCCTGGTGCAGAAGTAGGGCCAGCGACAGTCTGGAGGTGGTGGCGGGATGCTTGGCACTGTCTCTTTTTGAAGAAGCATCCTGTTCAGGTCGCTCTGAGCCTCTCGGTTCGATGGCGTTCCTTCCTGCCTACCCCCAGCCCCGGTCAAGCCTGCGGCAGGACGGAAGCGAGGCGGGCGGATGAGGGAGTGAGAGATGCAGAAATCAAGGTGGGAGGTGGGGCAAGGGCACGGCAGGCTTTCGAGGGCCGGGAGCCGGGCTTAGAGAGCGGATGCTGCTGGCCGTTTTGGCACGGAGGCGGCGGGAACGCCGCCGGCTCCTAAAGAGTCCCTCCTTCCCTCTCCGGCAGTGGCATGGGGAGCGGGCTGCAGGCAGGGTGGCGACAGGGCGGGCTGGAGCTGGGGAAGCGCGCGGCAGGGGGTGACGCTGACGGCCGCTCAGGCATGGAGCCAGAAGGGACGCCGCCGTCTGGGACCGAAAGTCACTCGCCTTCACGTCCCAGCTTTCGGGGCGGGGGGGGGGGAGGGGGGGACCAGCGCGTGCGAGCTGCCGTGTGTGGCGGGTGCGTGCGGGGCTGCCAGACGTGCGGGCTGGCCGCCCAAGACGTGCTCGCGGGCCTGGACTGGGTCCCGGGGCTGCGGGTCCGATCGACGAGACCTGGTCTCCCCAGCACCAGGAGGGGAGGCCGGGTCCACCCACATTGGGGGGGTGGGGGGGAGGGGAGGTGGGCAGGGGGCAGGCCCCGAGCTCCAGGAGGAGAAATCTACAAAGGAAACAAATCTACGGGCCGCTCATGTGACTAGGGTTCCAAGCGGGGCCTGGAGAAGGAGGTCTGCCCAGAGCTACACGGCAAACCCATAGGGCCGGACGGGGGAAGCCAACAGGCGTCGCCCGGTGCTAAGCGCCCAGCCGGGCGGGGCATGGCGAAGCCAAGAGGCGTGGCCCGGCGCTAAGCGCCCGGCCGGGCGGGGCCTGGCAAAGCCAACAAGCGTCGGCCAGCGTTAAGCACCCGGCTGGGCGGAGCCGGAGAAGCCAACAGGTGTCCGCCGGCGCTAAGCGCCCAGCCGGGCGGAACCGGGCGAAGCAACCAGGTCTACCCCGGCGCTAAGCGTTAGGCCGAGCGGGGCCGGGCGAAGCCAACCAGCGTGGCCCGGCGCTGCGCGCCCGGCCGGGCGGGGCCGGGTGAAGCCAAGGGGCGTCCCCCGGCGCTAAGCGTTAGGCCGGGCGGGGCCGGGTGAAGCCAAGGGGCGTCCCCCGGCGCTGAGCGCCCAGCCGGGCGGGGCCGGGCGAAGCAACCAGGTCTACCCCGGCGCTAAGCGTTAGGCCGGGCGGGGCCGGGCGAAGCCAACCGGCGTGGCCCGGCGCTGCGCGCCCGGCCGGGCGGGGCCGGGTGAAGCCAAGGGGCGTCCCCCGGCGCTAAGCGTTAGGCCGGGCGGGGCCGGGTGAAGCCAAGGGGCGTCCCCCGGCGCTGAGCGCCCAGCCGGGCGGGGCCGGGCGAAGCAACCAGGTCCACCCCGGCGCTAAGCGTTAGGCCGAGCGGGGCCGGGCGAAGCCAACCGGCGTGGCCCGGCGCTGAGCGCCCGGCCGGGCGGGGCCGGGTGAAGCCAAGGGGCGTCCCCCGGCGCTAAGCGCCCAGCCGGGCGGGGCCGGGCGAAGCAACCAGGTCTACCCCGGCGCTAAGCGTTAGGCCGAGCGGGGCCGGGCGAAGCCAACCGGCGTGGCCCGGCGCTGAGCGCCCGGCCGGGCGGGGCCGGGTGAAGCCAAGGGGCGTCCCCCGGCGCTAAGCGTTAGGCCGGGCGGAGCCGGGCGAAGCCAACCGGCGTGGCCCGGCGCTAAGCGCCCGGCCGGGCGGGGCCGGGTGAAGCCAAGGGGCGTCCCCCGGCGCTAAGCGCCCGGCCGGGCGGGGCCCGGCGAAGCCAAGAGGCATCCTCCGGCGCTAAGCATTGGGCCGGGCGGGGCCGGGCGAAGCCAACCGGCGTCGCCCGGCGCTAAGCGCCCGGCCGGGCGGAGCCGGGCGAAGTTAACAGGTCTACCCCGGCGGTAAGCGTTAAGCTGGGCGGGGCCAGGCGAAGCAACCAGGTCTACCCCGGCGCCTAGCACCCGGCCGGGCGGGGCCCGGCCAAGACACCAGGTCTACCCCGCCGCTAAAGGTCAGGCTGGCACGGCCGGACAGGGGTAGCAGGTGTACCCCGCCGCTGAGCGCCCGGCTGGCCGGGCCAGGCGAGAACAGCAGGTCTTCCCCGCTGCGCCAACAGGCTTGCAGGGCGCAGGCGAAGACACCAGGTCTACCCCGCCGCCTAGCGCCCGGCTGGCGGGGCCCGGCCAAGACACCAGGTCTACCCCGCCGCCTAGCGCCGGGCTGGCGGGGCCCGGCCGAGACACCAGGTCTACCCCGCCGCTAAAGGTCAGGCTGGCACGGCCGGACAGGGGCAGCAGGTGTACCCCGCCGCTGAGCGCCCGGCTGGCCGGGCCAGGCGAGAACAGCAGGTCTTCCCCGCTGCGCCAACAGGCTTGCAGGGCGCAGGCGAAGACACCAGGTCTACCCCGCCGCCTAGCGCCCGGCTGGCGGGGCCCGGCCAAGACACCAGGTCTACCCCGCCGCCTAGCGCCGGGCTGGCGGGGCCCGGCCAAGACACCAGGTCTACCCCGCCGCCTAGCGCCGGGCTGGCGGGGCCCGGCCAAGACACCAGGTCTACCCCGCCGCTAAGCGC
>NW_027183566.1:185000-192500 GCF_041296385.1 Aphelocoma coerulescens | reverse complement strand
CACATAACCCCGTGCTACCCACGGGGGCCGCGGGCCTGGGGGGCGAGGCGCGCGCCTCTCACTCCCCCCCCCTTTAATCCCAACGACCTCTCAAAGAACGCCTCCTTCTCGTCTCTCTCCCTTTCGGCGTTCGTGGCCCGCGCGCCTTTGTGCCGCGCTTCTCCGTCGTGCCGCGGCGGCTTAAGGCCGCGAGAAAAAAAAAAAAAACAAACAGCGTAAGGCCGGGGCAGGCACCCCCCCAGTGCAACCGCACAAGCCGGCACACACGCCTGAAACAGCGGACCTTCTCGCAACCCAGCCCACCGGCAACCACGGCAGCCGGGACAGGCCCGACACCACGGGCCGCCCCAGCGTCGCGGCTCAGTCGATGCCGGCCGAAAACAAGGAAGGGCGAGGCGCCGCCGCCTCGCCGGCAAGCATTCTCACAGGGCTCTCTCTTGTCGGGCTTCCGGTCCGCTCTCGGCAGCCGGCCACCGCAGGCCGGCCGCCGCCCCTGAGACCTTCCCGCCCGCTACGCGGGTTCCCCAGCTTAGGGCCGAGGAAGGGGGACGACTTCAACACACAGCGGGGGGGGGGGCGAGGCGCCGCCGCCCCGCCACAACATCGGGCGACTCCCGTCACCGAGCCCCTCGGCCAACCGGGCGAGGCCGGAGGCAAGGCCGCACGCCCCACCGGAGCGTCCCCGTGGCACCGCCGACACACCAAGCACAGGTCGGGAGCCGGGAACGGGGCGCCGCCACCTCGGCCAACTGGGCCCATCCTCGGAGCTCTCAGGGAAGGGCCGGGAAAAGCCCCGTCGGGGCTCCGCGAAACAGAGCGCGCCCCGGCCGCGTCCACCCCACCGGCTGCCAGCCACCGCACCAGACTGACAGCCGAAAACCGAGCCCGCCGAGCGGGCACCGGCTTAAGGCCGGGCAGAAAAGGAACGAGGCGCCGCCGCCTCGGCCACCACCGGACTTTCCCCTGCGGCCCCCCTGCACGGAGTCGGCAGCCGCCAGGGTCGGAGGGAGGATACACTCACGGGTCTCTCGCCACCCCACCTAGGCCGACAAGCGGCTCACACAGTCTCTCTCTTTTTCGGCCTTTCCCATCAACTGGGGCTGTGAAACCAGGATAAAAGCCACGCGACTCATATCCCGCTTATTCGACACTCTTCGTTCTGGCAACCGCGCGCGCGGCCGCCGCTCTCGACCTTCGACACAGGCACCGCCAGCCTGCGGGGACACGGCCCATCACCCGCTCCCATAATACGGACAGACGAGTCCAAGGCCCCGGACGCCTCCAAGAGAACCAATCGTACTTGACCGGGGCGGTGCGCTGGCGCACGCCGCCTCCTACCATGACGCAACTGGAGGCAGCCAGAAACAGCGACCCCTTGGTGAACTTCCAGGACGGGTGGGGCAACAGGTCTACCCGGCCCCTGCCGAAATTTGCCTAAGTCCCGCCGGAGCTGGGTAGACCTGTTCGCCCCGCGACCGGGCACCACCGCGGCGCCACGCCGACGGTTTCGGGGCGCGGCCGGCGGCCGCGGCCGGGCCCGGATCCGGGTAGACCTGTCCGCCCGGAGCCTTCCCCGGGCCGGGTAGACCTGTTCACGCCGAGACCGGGCGCCGCCAGGGGAGCCACGCGGGCAGTTTCGTGGCACGGCCGGCGGCCGCGGCCGAGCCCGGATCCGGGTAGACCTGTTCGCCCTCTGGCCGGACGCTGCCGGGACAGTACGCTGACGGCTCCGGCAACCGCTGGTGGCCGCAGCCGACCCCGGAGACAAGGCATCCTCCTGCCATCCCTGAGCCGGGGGAACCCCACAGCCCCGGAACGCCCCGGAACCGTATGGCTCTAGCAGCCCTGTCCCGCCTGAGAACCCGGTTTCAAGACCAATACGTATTTTCGACAAAACTCAACCTTTAATTTTTGAACGAGTACATCTTTCTTCTGCTAGGAACAAGGAAGTTTCCTGGGGAAAAAAAAAATTCTTTGCGAATTTTACTCCGTTTTCTTGGGCGCCCACACCACAGCCGGCCACGCTCGGGAGGATCGTGTGCCCTTAGCTCGGCCAGCCCACACACATTGACGCACCAAAACGGACGCCCCTCCCCACCCCACCCCGGGCACCACGCCCAGCCCCACCAGAGCAGAGCACCTCTAGGGAGACAGCGGGGAGGGGAAGCAGGTGCATAGGAACAGGGAACGAAGCCGATGGCCGCCGGCGCGACTGGCCCCGCCCACCAGGAGGGGCCGGGGCCGAGGCCGGGGGGACCGGGCGGCCGCCTTCGGGCCGGTTCTTTCGGGGTCCGCCGAGGTCCCCGTCTCCCGCCGCCGCTTCGGGGGGCCGCGGGGGCGCCGCGCCCAGGTGCCCGAGGCCGGCAGGCAGCGGGCGAGCCCCGGCGGGACGAGCCCCGCCCGCCGGCGAGGGCCGGGCGGCGGCCGGGGCCGGGCCCGGATCCGGGTAGACCTGTCCGCCCGGAGCCGTCCCCGGGCCGGGTAGACCTGTTCACGCCGAGACCGGGCGCCGCCAGGGGAGCCACGCGGGCGGTTTCGTGGCACGGCCGGCGGCCGCGGCCGAGCCCGGATCCGGGTAGACCTGTTCGCCCTCTGGCCGGACGCTGCCGGGACAGTACGCTGACGGCTCCGGCAACCGCTGGTGGCCGCAGCCGACCCCGGAGACAAGGCATCCTCCTGCCATCCCTGAGCCGGGGGAACCCCACAGCCCCGGAACGCCCCGGAACCGTATGGCTCTAGCAGCCCTGTCCCGCCTGAGAACCCGGTTTCAAGACCAATACGTATTTTCGACAAAACTCAACCTTTAATTTTTGAACGAGTACATCTTTCTTCTGCTAGGAACAAGGAAGTTTCCTGGGGAAAAAAAAAATTCTTTGCGAATTTTACTCCGTTTTCTTGGGCGCCCACACCACAGCCGGCCACGCTCGGGAGGATCGTGTGCCCTTAGCTCGGCCAGCCCACACACATTGACGCACCAAAACGGACGCCCCTCCCCACCCCACCCCGGGCACCACGCCCAGCCCCACCAGAGCAGAGCACCTCTAGGGAGACAGCGGGGAGGGGAAGCAGGTGCATAGGAACAGGGAACGAAGCCGATGGCCGCCGGCGCGACTGGCCCCGCCCACCAGGAGGGGCCGGGGCCGAGGCCGGGGGGACCGGGCGGCCGCCTTCGGGCCGGTTCTTTCGGGGTCCGCCGAGGTCCCCGTCTCCCGCCGCCGCTTCGGGGGGCCGCGGGGGCGCCGCGCCCAGGTGCCCGAGGCCGGCAGGCAGCGGGCGAGCCCCGGCGGGACGAGCCCCGCCCGCCGGCGAGGGCCGGGCGGCGGCCGCGGCCGGGCCCGGATCCGGGTAGACCTGTCCGCCCGGAGCCGTCCCCGGGCCGGGTAGACCTGTTCACGCCGAGACCGGGCGCCGCCAGGGGAGCCACGCGGGCGGTTTCGTGGCACGGCCGGCGGCCGCGGCCGAGCCCGGATCCGGGTAGACCTGTTCGCCCTCTGGCCGGACGCTGCCGGGACAGTACGCTGACGGCTCCGGCAACCGCTGGTGGCCGCAGCCGACCCCGGAGACAAGGCATCCTCCTGCCATCCCTGAGCCGGGGGAACCCCACAGCCCCGGAACGCCCCGGAACCGTATGGCTCTAGCAGCCCTGTCCCGCCTGAGAACCCGGTTTCAAGACCAATACGTATTTTCGACAAAACTCAACCTTTAATTTTTGAACGAGTACATCTTTCTTCTGCTAGGAACAAGGAAGTTTCCTGGGGAAAAAAAAAATTCTTTGCGAATTTTACTCCGTTTTCTTGGGCGCCCACACCACAGCCGGCCACGCTCGGGAGGATCGTGTGCCCTTAGCTCGGCCAGCCCACACACATTGACGCACCAAAACGGACGCCCCTCCCCACCCCACCCCGGGCACCACGCCCAGCCCCACCAGAGCAGAGCACCTCTAGGGAGACAGCGGGGAGGGGAAGCAGGTGCATAGGAACAGGGAACGAAGCCGATGGCCGCCGGCGCGACTGGCCCCGCCCACCAGGAGGGGCCGGGGCCGAGGCCGGGGGGACCGGGCGGCCGCCTTCGGGCCGGTTCTTTCGGGGTCCGCCGAGGTCCCCGTCTCCCGCCGCCGCTTCGGGGGGCCGCGGGGGCGCCGCGCCCCGGTGCCCGAGGCCGGCAGGCAGCGGGCGAGCCCCGGCGGGACGAGCCCCGCCCGCCGGCGAGGGCCGGGGCGGGGGCCCGGGCCGGGGCCGGGGCCGGCGGCCGGGGCCGGGGCCGGGGCCGGGGCCGGCGGCCGGGGCCGGGGCCGGGGCCGGGGCCGGGCGGCCGCCTTCGGGCCGGTTCTTTCAGGGTCCGCCGAGGTCCCCGGCCCCCGCCGCCGCTCCGGCGGGCCGCGGGGGCGCCGCGCCGAGGCGCCCGATGCTGGCAGGGAGCGGGCGGCCCCCGGCCCATGTTCACACGGAGAGATAGGCAGACACAGGGACTCTCAGACCCACTCACAGCCCCGCCGCCCCCCTCTCTTTTTGCCGCGGACGGCCACAGCTGCACACTCATCGACACAGACAGACACACACAGACATAGGCACGCCTGCGCATGGACGCGCACACTTGCCGCAGATGCGCTCCGTCCCCCTCCCTCCCGTCGCCCTGTCTCTCGAGGGTTGGGGGCACTCCTGCTCTCCACCATCTGCCTCCCTGGCGCCACCCTCAGACTTTTCTCGCCCCTGCCCAGGGTCCCATCAGCCAGTTCGGACGGCGGCGACGGCAGCAGCAGGGGGGCGAGGACTTGGGTGCCGAGGCAGCCAGGGTGTTCGGCGAGCAGGCCGAGAGCCTGGTGCAGAAGTAGGGCCAGCGACAGTCTGGAGGTGGTGGCGGGATGCTTGGCACTGTCTCTTTTTGAAGAAGCATCCTGTTCAGGTCGCTCTGAGCCTCTCGGTTCGATGGCGTTCCTTCCTGCCTACCCCCAGCCCCGGTCAAGCCTGCGGCAGGACGGAAGCGAGGCGGGCGGATGAGGGAGTGAGAGATGCAGAAATCAAGGTGGGAGGTGGGGCAAGGGCACGGCAGGCTTTCGAGGGCCGGGAGCCGGGCTTAGAGAGCGGATGCTGCTGGCCGTTTTGGCACGGAGGCGGCGGGAACGCCGCCGGCTCCTAAAGAGTCCCTCCTTCCCTCTCCGGCAGTGGCATGGGGAGCGGGCTGCAGGCAGGGTGGCGACAGGGCGGGCTGGAGCTGGGGAAGCGCGCGGCAGGGGGTGACGCTGACGGCCGCTCAGGCATGGAGCCAGAAGGGACGCCGCCGTCTGGGACCGAAAGTCACTCGCCTTCACGTCCCAGCTTTCGGGGCGGGGGGGGGGGAGGGGGGGACCAGCGCGTGCGAGCTGCCGTGTGTGGCGGGTGCGTGCGGGGCTGCCAGACGTGCGGGCTGGCCGCCCAAGACGTGCTCGCGGGCCTGGACTGGGTCCCGGGGCTGCGGGTCCGATCGACGAGACCTGGTCTCCCCAGCACCAGGAGGGGAGGCCGGGTCCACCCACATTGGGGGGGTGGGGGGGAGGGGAGGTGGGCAGGGGGCAGGCCCCGAGCTCCAGGAGGAGAAATCTACAAAGGAAACAAATCTACGGGCCGCTCATGTGACTAGGGTTCCAAGCGGGGCCTGGAGAAGGAGGTCTGCCCAGAGCTACACGGCAAACCCATAGGGCCGGACGGGGGAAGCCAACAGGCGTCGCCCGGTGCTAAGCGCCCAGCCGGGCGGGGCATGGCGAAGCCAAGAGGCGTGGCCCGGCGCTAAGCGCCCGGCCGGGCGGGGCCTGGCAAAGCCAACAAGCGTCGGCCAGCGTTAAGCACCCGGCTGGGCGGAGCCGGAGAAGCCAACAGGTGTCCGCCGGCGCTAAGCGCCCAGCCGGGCGGAACCGGGCGAAGCAACCAGGTCTACCCCGGCGCTAAGCGTTAGGCCGAGCGGGGCCGGGCGAAGCCAACCAGCGTGGCCCGGCGCTGCGCGCCCGGCCGGGCGGGGCCGGGTGAAGCCAAGGGGCGTCCCCCGGCGCTAAGCGTTAGGCCGGGCGGGGCCGGGTGAAGCCAAGGGGCGTCCCCCGGCGCTGAGCGCCCAGCCGGGCGGGGCCGGGCGAAGCAACCAGGTCTACCCCGGCGCTAAGCGTTAGGCCGGGCGGGGCCGGGCGAAGCCAACCGGCGTGGCCCGGCGCTGCGCGCCCGGCCGGGCGGGGCCGGGTGAAGCCAAGGGGCGTCCCCCGGCGCTAAGCGTTAGGCCGGGCGGGGCCGGGTGAAGCCAAGGGGCGTCCCCCGGCGCTGAGCGCCCAGCCGGGCGGGGCCGGGCGAAGCAACCAGGTCCACCCCGGCGCTAAGCGTTAGGCCGAGCGGGGCCGGGCGAAGCCAACCGGCGTGGCCCGGCGCTGAGCGCCCGGCCGGGCGGGGCCGGGTGAAGCCAAGGGGCGTCCCCCGGCGCTAAGCGCCCAGCCGGGCGGGGCCGGGCGAAGCAACCAGGTCTACCCCGGCGCTAAGCGTTAGGCCGAGCGGGGCCGGGCGAAGCCAACCGGCGTGGCCCGGCGCTGAGCGCCCGGCCGGGCGGGGCCGGGTGAAGCCAAGGGGCGTCCCCCGGCGCTAAGCGTTAGGCCGGGCGGAGCCGGGCGAAGCCAACCGGCGTGGCCCGGCGCTAAGCGCCCGGCCGGGCGGGGCCGGGTGAAGCCAAGGGGCGTCCCCCGGCGCTAAGCGCCCGGCCGGGCGGGGCCCGGCGAAGCCAAGAGGCATCCTCCGGCGCTAAGCATTGGGCCGGGCGGGGCCGGGCGAAGCCAACCGGCGTCGCCCGGCGCTAAGCGCCCGGCCGGGCGGAGCCGGGCGAAGTTAACAGGTCTACCCCGGCGGTAAGCGTTAAGCTGGGCGGGGCCAGGCGAAGCAACCAGGTCTACCCCGGCGCCTAGCACCCGGCCGGGCGGGGCCCGGCCAAGACACCAGGTCTACCCCGCCGCTAAAGGTCAGGCTGGCACGGCCGGACAGGGGTAGCAGGTGTACCCCGCCGCTGAGCGCCCGGCTGGCCGGGCCAGGCGAGAACAGCAGGTCTTCCCCGCTGCGCCAACAGGCTTGCAGGGCGCAGGCGAAGACACCAGGTCTACCCCGCCGCCTAGCGCCCGGCTGGCGGGGCCCGGCCAAGACACCAGGTCTACCCCGCCGCCTAGCGCCGGGCTGGCGGGGCCCGGCCGAGACACCAGGTCTACCCCGCCGCTAAAGGTCAGGCTGGCACGGCCGGACAGGGGCAGCAGGTGTACCCCGCCGCTGAGCGCCCGGCTGGCCGGGCCAGGCGAGAACAGCAGGTCTTCCCCGCTGCGCCAACAGGCTTGCAGGGCGCAGGCGAAGACACCAGGTCTACCCCGCCGCCTAGCGCCCGGCTGGCGGGGCCCGGCCAAGACACCAGGTCTACCCCGCCGCCTAGCGCCGGGCTGGCGGGGCCCGGCCAAGACACCAGGTCTACCCCGCCGCCTAGCGCCGGGCTGGCGGGGCCCGGCCAAGACAC
>NW_027183566.1:165000-172500 GCF_041296385.1 Aphelocoma coerulescens | reverse complement strand
AAAAAAAAGGCACGACAGCGCGCGTCACATAACCCCGTGCTACCCACGGGGGCCGCGGGCCTGGGGGGCGAGGCGCGCGCCTCTCACTCCCCCCCCCTTTAATCCCAACGACCTCTCAAAGAACGCCTCCTTCTCGTCTCTCTCCCTTTCGGCGTTCGTGGCCCGCGCGCCTTTGTGCCGCGCTTCTCCGTCGTGCCGCGGCGGCTTAAGGCCGCGAGAAAAAAAAAAAAAACAAACAGCGTAAGGCCGGGGCAGGCACCCCCCCAGTGCAACCGCACAAGCCGGCACACACGCCTGAAACAGCGGACCTTCTCGCAACCCAGCCCACCGGCAACCACGGCAGCCGGGACAGGCCCGACACCACGGGCCGCCCCAGCGTCGCGGCTCAGTCGATGCCGGCCGAAAACAAGGAAGGGCGAGGCGCCGCCGCCTCGCCGGCAAGCATTCTCACAGGGCTCTCTCTTGTCGGGCTTCCGGTCCGCTCTCGGCAGCCGGCCACCGCAGGCCGGCCGCCGCCCCTGAGACCTTCCCGCCCGCTACGCGGGTTCCCCAGCTTAGGGCCGAGGAAGGGGGACGACTTCAACACACAGCGGGGGGGGGGGCGAGGCGCCGCCGCCCCGCCACAACATCGGGCGACTCCCGTCACCGAGCCCCTCGGCCAACCGGGCGAGGCCGGAGGCAAGGCCGCACGCCCCACCGGAGCGTCCCCGTGGCACCGCCGACACACCAAGCACAGGTCGGGAGCCGGGAACGGGGCGCCGCCACCTCGGCCAACTGGGCCCATCCTCGGAGCTCTCAGGGAAGGGCCGGGAAAAGCCCCGTCGGGGCTCCGCGAAACAGAGCGCGCCCCGGCCGCGTCCACCCCACCGGCTGCCAGCCACCGCACCAGACTGACAGCCGAAAACCGAGCCCGCCGAGCGGGCACCGGCTTAAGGCCGGGCAGAAAAGGAACGAGGCGCCGCCGCCTCGGCCACCACCGGACTTTCCCCTGCGGCCCCCCTGCACGGAGTCGGCAGCCGCCAGGGTCGGAGGGAGGATACACTCACGGGTCTCTCGCCACCCCACCTAGGCCGACAAGCGGCTCACACAGTCTCTCTCTTTTTCGGCCTTTCCCATCAACTGGGGCTGTGAAACCAGGATAAAAGCCACGCGACTCATATCCCGCTTATTCGACACTCTTCGTTCTGGCAACCGCGCGCGCGGCCGCCGCTCTCGACCTTCGACACAGGCACCGCCAGCCTGCGGGGACACGGCCCATCACCCGCTCCCATAATACGGACAGACGAGTCCAAGGCCCCGGACGCCTCCAAGAGAACCAATCGTACTTGACCGGGGCGGTGCGCTGGCGCACGCCGCCTCCTACCATGACGCAACTGGAGGCAGCCAGAAACAGCGACCCCTTGGTGAACTTCCAGGACGGGTGGGGCAACAGGTCTACCCGGCCCCTGCCGAAATTTGCCTAAGTCCCGCCGGAGCTGGGTAGACCTGTTCGCCCCGCGACCGGGCACCACCGCGGCGCCACGCCGACGGTTTCGGGGCGCGGCCGGCGGCCGCGGCCGGGCCCGGATCCGGGTAGACCTGTCCGCCCGGAGCCTTCCCCGGGCCGGGTAGACCTGTTCACGCCGAGACCGGGCGCCGCCAGGGGAGCCACGCGGGCAGTTTCGTGGCACGGCCGGCGGCCGCGGCCGAGCCCGGATCCGGGTAGACCTGTTCGCCCTCTGGCCGGACGCTGCCGGGACAGTACGCTGACGGCTCCGGCAACCGCTGGTGGCCGCAGCCGACCCCGGAGACAAGGCATCCTCCTGCCATCCCTGAGCCGGGGGAACCCCACAGCCCCGGAACGCCCCGGAACCGTATGGCTCTAGCAGCCCTGTCCCGCCTGAGAACCCGGTTTCAAGACCAATACGTATTTTCGACAAAACTCAACCTTTAATTTTTGAACGAGTACATCTTTCTTCTGCTAGGAACAAGGAAGTTTCCTGGGGAAAAAAAAAATTCTTTGCGAATTTTACTCCGTTTTCTTGGGCGCCCACACCACAGCCGGCCACGCTCGGGAGGATCGTGTGCCCTTAGCTCGGCCAGCCCACACACATTGACGCACCAAAACGGACGCCCCTCCCCACCCCACCCCGGGCACCACGCCCAGCCCCACCAGAGCAGAGCACCTCTAGGGAGACAGCGGGGAGGGGAAGCAGGTGCATAGGAACAGGGAACGAAGCCGATGGCCGCCGGCGCGACTGGCCCCGCCCACCAGGAGGGGCCGGGGCCGAGGCCGGGGGGACCGGGCGGCCGCCTTCGGGCCGGTTCTTTCGGGGTCCGCCGAGGTCCCCGTCTCCCGCCGCCGCTTCGGGGGGCCGCGGGGGCGCCGCGCCCAGGTGCCCGAGGCCGGCAGGCAGCGGGCGAGCCCCGGCGGGACGAGCCCCGCCCGCCGGCGAGGGCCGGGCGGCGGCCGGGGCCGGGCCCGGATCCGGGTAGACCTGTCCGCCCGGAGCCGTCCCCGGGCCGGGTAGACCTGTTCACGCCGAGACCGGGCGCCGCCAGGGGAGCCACGCGGGCGGTTTCGTGGCACGGCCGGCGGCCGCGGCCGAGCCCGGATCCGGGTAGACCTGTTCGCCCTCTGGCCGGACGCTGCCGGGACAGTACGCTGACGGCTCCGGCAACCGCTGGTGGCCGCAGCCGACCCCGGAGACAAGGCATCCTCCTGCCATCCCTGAGCCGGGGGAACCCCACAGCCCCGGAACGCCCCGGAACCGTATGGCTCTAGCAGCCCTGTCCCGCCTGAGAACCCGGTTTCAAGACCAATACGTATTTTCGACAAAACTCAACCTTTAATTTTTGAACGAGTACATCTTTCTTCTGCTAGGAACAAGGAAGTTTCCTGGGGAAAAAAAAAATTCTTTGCGAATTTTACTCCGTTTTCTTGGGCGCCCACACCACAGCCGGCCACGCTCGGGAGGATCGTGTGCCCTTAGCTCGGCCAGCCCACACACATTGACGCACCAAAACGGACGCCCCTCCCCACCCCACCCCGGGCACCACGCCCAGCCCCACCAGAGCAGAGCACCTCTAGGGAGACAGCGGGGAGGGGAAGCAGGTGCATAGGAACAGGGAACGAAGCCGATGGCCGCCGGCGCGACTGGCCCCGCCCACCAGGAGGGGCCGGGGCCGAGGCCGGGGGGACCGGGCGGCCGCCTTCGGGCCGGTTCTTTCGGGGTCCGCCGAGGTCCCCGTCTCCCGCCGCCGCTTCGGGGGGCCGCGGGGGCGCCGCGCCCAGGTGCCCGAGGCCGGCAGGCAGCGGGCGAGCCCCGGCGGGACGAGCCCCGCCCGCCGGCGAGGGCCGGGCGGCGGCCGCGGCCGGGCCCGGATCCGGGTAGACCTGTCCGCCCGGAGCCGTCCCCGGGCCGGGTAGACCTGTTCACGCCGAGACCGGGCGCCGCCAGGGGAGCCACGCGGGCGGTTTCGTGGCACGGCCGGCGGCCGCGGCCGAGCCCGGATCCGGGTAGACCTGTTCGCCCTCTGGCCGGACGCTGCCGGGACAGTACGCTGACGGCTCCGGCAACCGCTGGTGGCCGCAGCCGACCCCGGAGACAAGGCATCCTCCTGCCATCCCTGAGCCGGGGGAACCCCACAGCCCCGGAACGCCCCGGAACCGTATGGCTCTAGCAGCCCTGTCCCGCCTGAGAACCCGGTTTCAAGACCAATACGTATTTTCGACAAAACTCAACCTTTAATTTTTGAACGAGTACATCTTTCTTCTGCTAGGAACAAGGAAGTTTCCTGGGGAAAAAAAAAATTCTTTGCGAATTTTACTCCGTTTTCTTGGGCGCCCACACCACAGCCGGCCACGCTCGGGAGGATCGTGTGCCCTTAGCTCGGCCAGCCCACACACATTGACGCACCAAAACGGACGCCCCTCCCCACCCCACCCCGGGCACCACGCCCAGCCCCACCAGAGCAGAGCACCTCTAGGGAGACAGCGGGGAGGGGAAGCAGGTGCATAGGAACAGGGAACGAAGCCGATGGCCGCCGGCGCGACTGGCCCCGCCCACCAGGAGGGGCCGGGGCCGAGGCCGGGGGGACCGGGCGGCCGCCTTCGGGCCGGTTCTTTCGGGGTCCGCCGAGGTCCCCGTCTCCCGCCGCCGCTTCGGGGGGCCGCGGGGGCGCCGCGCCCCGGTGCCCGAGGCCGGCAGGCAGCGGGCGAGCCCCGGCGGGACGAGCCCCGCCCGCCGGCGAGGGCCGGGGCGGGGGCCCGGGCCGGGGCCGGGGCCGGCGGCCGGGGCCGGGGCCGGGGCCGGGGCCGGCGGCCGGGGCCGGGGCCGGGGCCGGGGCCGGGCGGCCGCCTTCGGGCCGGTTCTTTCAGGGTCCGCCGAGGTCCCCGGCCCCCGCCGCCGCTCCGGCGGGCCGCGGGGGCGCCGCGCCGAGGCGCCCGATGCTGGCAGGGAGCGGGCGGCCCCCGGCCCATGTTCACACGGAGAGATAGGCAGACACAGGGACTCTCAGACCCACTCACAGCCCCGCCGCCCCCCTCTCTTTTTGCCGCGGACGGCCACAGCTGCACACTCATCGACACAGACAGACACACACAGACATAGGCACGCCTGCGCATGGACGCGCACACTTGCCGCAGATGCGCTCCGTCCCCCTCCCTCCCGTCGCCCTGTCTCTCGAGGGTTGGGGGCACTCCTGCTCTCCACCATCTGCCTCCCTGGCGCCACCCTCAGACTTTTCTCGCCCCTGCCCAGGGTCCCATCAGCCAGTTCGGACGGCGGCGACGGCAGCAGCAGGGGGGCGAGGACTTGGGTGCCGAGGCAGCCAGGGTGTTCGGCGAGCAGGCCGAGAGCCTGGTGCAGAAGTAGGGCCAGCGACAGTCTGGAGGTGGTGGCGGGATGCTTGGCACTGTCTCTTTTTGAAGAAGCATCCTGTTCAGGTCGCTCTGAGCCTCTCGGTTCGATGGCGTTCCTTCCTGCCTACCCCCAGCCCCGGTCAAGCCTGCGGCAGGACGGAAGCGAGGCGGGCGGATGAGGGAGTGAGAGATGCAGAAATCAAGGTGGGAGGTGGGGCAAGGGCACGGCAGGCTTTCGAGGGCCGGGAGCCGGGCTTAGAGAGCGGATGCTGCTGGCCGTTTTGGCACGGAGGCGGCGGGAACGCCGCCGGCTCCTAAAGAGTCCCTCCTTCCCTCTCCGGCAGTGGCATGGGGAGCGGGCTGCAGGCAGGGTGGCGACAGGGCGGGCTGGAGCTGGGGAAGCGCGCGGCAGGGGGTGACGCTGACGGCCGCTCAGGCATGGAGCCAGAAGGGACGCCGCCGTCTGGGACCGAAAGTCACTCGCCTTCACGTCCCAGCTTTCGGGGCGGGGGGGGGGGAGGGGGGGACCAGCGCGTGCGAGCTGCCGTGTGTGGCGGGTGCGTGCGGGGCTGCCAGACGTGCGGGCTGGCCGCCCAAGACGTGCTCGCGGGCCTGGACTGGGTCCCGGGGCTGCGGGTCCGATCGACGAGACCTGGTCTCCCCAGCACCAGGAGGGGAGGCCGGGTCCACCCACATTGGGGGGGTGGGGGGGAGGGGAGGTGGGCAGGGGGCAGGCCCCGAGCTCCAGGAGGAGAAATCTACAAAGGAAACAAATCTACGGGCCGCTCATGTGACTAGGGTTCCAAGCGGGGCCTGGAGAAGGAGGTCTGCCCAGAGCTACACGGCAAACCCATAGGGCCGGACGGGGGAAGCCAACAGGCGTCGCCCGGTGCTAAGCGCCCAGCCGGGCGGGGCATGGCGAAGCCAAGAGGCGTGGCCCGGCGCTAAGCGCCCGGCCGGGCGGGGCCTGGCAAAGCCAACAAGCGTCGGCCGGCGTTAAGCACCCGGCTGGGCGGAGCCGGAGAAGCCAACAGGTGTCCGCCGGCGCTAAGCGCCCAGCCGGGCGGAACCGGGCGAAGCAACCAGGTCTACCCCGGCGCTAAGCGTTAGGCCGAGCGGGGCCGGGCGAAGCCAACCAGCGTGGCCCGGCGCTGCGCGCCCGGCCGGGCGGGGCCGGGTGAAGCCAAGGGGCGTCCCCCGGCGCTAAGCGTTAGGCCGGGCGGGGCCGGGTGAAGCCAAGGGGCGTCCCCCGGCGCTGAGCGCCCAGCCGGGCGGGGCCGGGCGAAGCAACCAGGTCTACCCCGGCGCTAAGCGTTAGGCCGGGCGGGGCCGGGCGAAGCCAACCGGCGTGGCCCGGCGCTGCGCGCCCGGCCGGGCGGGGCCGGGTGAAGCCAAGGGGCGTCCCCCGGCGCTAAGCGTTAGGCCGGGCGGGGCCGGGTGAAGCCAAGGGGCGTCCCCCGGCGCTGAGCGCCCAGCCGGGCGGGGCCGGGCGAAGCAACCAGGTCCACCCCGGCGCTAAGCGTTAGGCCGAGCGGGGCCGGGCGAAGCCAACCGGCGTGGCCCGGCGCTGAGCGCCCGGCCGGGCGGGGCCGGGTGAAGCCAAGGGGCGTCCCCCGGCGCTAAGCGCCCAGCCGGGCGGGGCCGGGCGAAGCAACCAGGTCTACCCCGGCGCTAAGCGTTAGGCCGAGCGGGGCCGGGCGAAGCCAACCGGCGTGGCCCGGCGCTGAGCGCCCGGCCGGGCGGGGCCGGGTGAAGCCAAGGGGCGTCCCCCGGCGCTAAGCGTTAGGCCGGGCGGAGCCGGGCGAAGCCAACCGGCGTGGCCCGGCGCTAAGCGCCCGGCCGGGCGGGGCCGGGTGAAGCCAAGGGGCGTCCCCCGGCGCTAAGCGCCCGGCCGGGCGGGGCCCGGCGAAGCCAAGAGGCATCCTCCGGCGCTAAGCATTGGGCCGGGCGGGGCCGGGCGAAGCCAACCGGCGTCGCCCGGCGCTAAGCGCCCGGCCGGGCGGAGCCGGGCGAAGTTAACAGGTCTACCCCGGCGGTAAGCGTTAAGCTGGGCGGGGCCAGGCGAAGCAACCAGGTCTACCCCGGCGCCTAGCACCCGGCCGGGCGGGGCCCGGCCAAGACACCAGGTCTACCCCGCCGCTAAAGGTCAGGCTGGCACGGCCGGACAGGGGTAGCAGGTGTACCCCGCCGCTGAGCGCCCGGCTGGCCGGGCCAGGCGAGAACAGCAGGTCTTCCCCGCTGCGCCAACAGGCTTGCAGGGCGCAGGCGAAGACACCAGGTCTACCCCGCCGCCTAGCGCCCGGCTGGCGGGGCCCGGCCAAGACACCAGGTCTACCCCGCCGCCTAGCGCCGGGCTGGCGGGGCCCGGCCGAGACACCAGGTCTACCCCGCCGCTAAAGGTCAGGCTGGCACGGCCGGACAGGGGCAGCAGGTGTACCCCGCCGCTGAGCGCCCGGCTGGCCGGGCCAGGCGAGAACAGCAGGTCTTCCCCGCTGCGCCAACAGGCTTGCAGGGCGCAGGCGAAGACACCAGGTCTACCCCGCCGCCTAGCGCCCGGCTGGCGGGGCCCGGCCAAGACACCAGGTCTACCCCGCCGCCTAGCGCCGGGCTGGCGGGGCCCGGCCAAGACACCAGGTCTACCCCGCCGCCTAGCGCCG
>NW_027183566.1:145000-152500 GCF_041296385.1 Aphelocoma coerulescens | reverse complement strand
GGAACGGCAAACAGCGGAGGGGAAAAAAAAAAGGCACGACAGCGCGCGTCACATAACCCCGTGCTACCCACGGGGGCCGCGGGCCTGGGGGGCGAGGCGCGCGCCTCTCACTCCCCCCCCCTTTAATCCCAACGACCTCTCAAAGAACGCCTCCTTCTCGTCTCTCTCCCTTTCGGCGTTCGTGGCCCGCGCGCCTTTGTGCCGCGCTTCTCCGTCGTGCCGCGGCGGCTTAAGGCCGCGAGAAAAAAAAAAAAAACAAACAGCGTAAGGCCGGGGCAGGCACCCCCCCAGTGCAACCGCACAAGCCGGCACACACGCCTGAAACAGCGGACCTTCTCGCAACCCAGCCCACCGGCAACCACGGCAGCCGGGACAGGCCCGACACCACGGGCCGCCCCAGCGTCGCGGCTCAGTCGATGCCGGCCGAAAACAAGGAAGGGCGAGGCGCCGCCGCCTCGCCGGCAAGCATTCTCACAGGGCTCTCTCTTGTCGGGCTTCCGGTCCGCTCTCGGCAGCCGGCCACCGCAGGCCGGCCGCCGCCCCTGAGACCTTCCCGCCCGCTACGCGGGTTCCCCAGCTTAGGGCCGAGGAAGGGGGACGACTTCAACACACAGCGGGGGGGGGGGCGAGGCGCCGCCGCCCCGCCACAACATCGGGCGACTCCCGTCACCGAGCCCCTCGGCCGACCGGGCGAGGCCGGAGGCAAGGCCGCACGCCCCACCGGAGCGTCCCCGTGGCACCGCCGACACACCAAGCACAGGTCGGGAGCCGGGAACGGGGCGCCGCCACCTCGGCCAACTGGGCCCATCCTCGGAGCTCTCAGGGAAGGGCCGGGAAAAGCCCCGTCGGGGCTCCGCGAAACAGAGCGCGCCCCGGCCGCGTCCACCCCACCGGCTGCCAGCCACCGCACCAGACTGACAGCCGAAAACCGAGCCCGCCGAGCGGGCACCGGCTTAAGGCCGGGCAGAAAAGGAACGAGGCGCCGCCGCCTCGGCCACCACCGGACTTTCCCCTGCGGCCCCCCTGCACGGAGTCGGCAGCCGCCAGGGTCGGAGGGAGGATACACTCACGGGTCTCTCGCCACCCCACCTAGGCCGACAAGCGGCTCACACAGTCTCTCTCTTTTTCGGCCTTTCCCATCAACTGGGGCTGTGAAACCAGGATAAAAGCCACGCGACTCATATCCCGCTTATTCGACACTCTTCGTTCTGGCAACCGCGCGCGCGGCCGCCGCTCTCGACCTTCGACACAGGCACCGCCAGCCTGCGGGGACACGGCCCATCACCCGCTCCCATAATACGGACAGACGAGTCCAAGGCCCCGGACGCCTCCAAGAGAACCAATCGTACTTGACCGGGGCGGTGCGCTGGCGCACGCCGCCTCCTACCATGACGCAACTGGAGGCAGCCAGAAACAGCGACCCCTTGGTGAACTTCCAGGACGGGTGGGGCAACAGGTCTACCCGGCCCCTGCCGAAATTTGCCTAAGTCCCGCCGGAGCTGGGTAGACCTGTTCGCCCCGCGACCGGGCACCACCGCGGCGCCACGCCGACGGTTTCGGGGCGCGGCCGGCGGCCGCGGCCGGGCCCGGATCCGGGTAGACCTGTCCGCCCGGAGCCTTCCCCGGGCCGGGTAGACCTGTTCACGCCGAGACCGGGCGCCGCCAGGGGAGCCACGCGGGCAGTTTCGTGGCACGGCCGGCGGCCGCGGCCGAGCCCGGATCCGGGTAGACCTGTTCGCCCTCTGGCCGGACGCTGCCGGGACAGTACGCTGACGGCTCCGGCAACCGCTGGTGGCCGCAGCCGACCCCGGAGACAAGGCATCCTCCTGCCATCCCTGAGCCGGGGGAACCCCACAGCCCCGGAACGCCCCGGAACCGTATGGCTCTAGCAGCCCTGTCCCGCCTGAGAACCCGGTTTCAAGACCAATACGTATTTTCGACAAAACTCAACCTTTAATTTTTGAACGAGTACATCTTTCTTCTGCTAGGAACAAGGAAGTTTCCTGGGGAAAAAAAAAATTCTTTGCGAATTTTACTCCGTTTTCTTGGGCGCCCACACCACAGCCGGCCACGCTCGGGAGGATCGTGTGCCCTTAGCTCGGCCAGCCCACACACATTGACGCACCAAAACGGACGCCCCTCCCCACCCCACCCCGGGCACCACGCCCAGCCCCACCAGAGCAGAGCACCTCTAGGGAGACAGCGGGGAGGGGAAGCAGGTGCATAGGAACAGGGAACGAAGCCGATGGCCGCCGGCGCGACTGGCCCCGCCCACCAGGAGGGGCCGGGGCCGAGGCCGGGGGGACCGGGCGGCCGCCTTCGGGCCGGTTCTTTCGGGGTCCGCCGAGGTCCCCGTCTCCCGCCGCCGCTTCGGGGGGCCGCGGGGGCGCCGCGCCCAGGTGCCCGAGGCCGGCAGGCAGCGGGCGAGCCCCGGCGGGACGAGCCCCGCCCGCCGGCGAGGGCCGGGCGGCGGCCGGGGCCGGGCCCGGATCCGGGTAGACCTGTCCGCCCGGAGCCGTCCCCGGGCCGGGTAGACCTGTTCACGCCGAGACCGGGCGCCGCCAGGGGAGCCACGCGGGCGGTTTCGTGGCACGGCCGGCGGCCGCGGCCGAGCCCGGATCCGGGTAGACCTGTTCGCCCTCTGGCCGGACGCTGCCGGGACAGTACGCTGACGGCTCCGGCAACCGCTGGTGGCCGCAGCCGACCCCGGAGACAAGGCATCCTCCTGCCATCCCTGAGCCGGGGGAACCCCACAGCCCCGGAACGCCCCGGAACCGTATGGCTCTAGCAGCCCTGTCCCGCCTGAGAACCCGGTTTCAAGACCAATACGTATTTTCGACAAAACTCAACCTTTAATTTTTGAACGAGTACATCTTTCTTCTGCTAGGAACAAGGAAGTTTCCTGGGGAAAAAAAAAATTCTTTGCGAATTTTACTCCGTTTTCTTGGGCGCCCACACCACAGCCGGCCACGCTCGGGAGGATCGTGTGCCCTTAGCTCGGCCAGCCCACACACATTGACGCACCAAAACGGACGCCCCTCCCCACCCCACCCCGGGCACCACGCCCAGCCCCACCAGAGCAGAGCACCTCTAGGGAGACAGCGGGGAGGGGAAGCAGGTGCATAGGAACAGGGAACGAAGCCGATGGCCGCCGGCGCGACTGGCCCCGCCCACCAGGAGGGGCCGGGGCCGAGGCCGGGGGGACCGGGCGGCCGCCTTCGGGCCGGTTCTTTCGGGGTCCGCCGAGGTCCCCGTCTCCCGCCGCCGCTTCGGGGGGCCGCGGGGGCGCCGCGCCCAGGTGCCCGAGGCCGGCAGGCAGCGGGCGAGCCCCGGCGGGACGAGCCCCGCCCGCCGGCGAGGGCCGGGCGGCGGCCGCGGCCGGGCCCGGATCCGGGTAGACCTGTCCGCCCGGAGCCGTCCCCGGGCCGGGTAGACCTGTTCACGCCGAGACCGGGCGCCGCCAGGGGAGCCACGCGGGCGGTTTCGTGGCACGGCCGGCGGCCGCGGCCGAGCCCGGATCCGGGTAGACCTGTTCGCCCTCTGGCCGGACGCTGCCGGGACAGTACGCTGACGGCTCCGGCAACCGCTGGTGGCCGCAGCCGACCCCGGAGACAAGGCATCCTCCTGCCATCCCTGAGCCGGGGGAACCCCACAGCCCCGGAACGCCCCGGAACCGTATGGCTCTAGCAGCCCTGTCCCGCCTGAGAACCCGGTTTCAAGACCAATACGTATTTTCGACAAAACTCAACCTTTAATTTTTGAACGAGTACATCTTTCTTCTGCTAGGAACAAGGAAGTTTCCTGGGGAAAAAAAAAATTCTTTGCGAATTTTACTCCGTTTTCTTGGGCGCCCACACCACAGCCGGCCACGCTCGGGAGGATCGTGTGCCCTTAGCTCGGCCAGCCCACACACATTGACGCACCAAAACGGACGCCCCTCCCCACCCCACCCCGGGCACCACGCCCAGCCCCACCAGAGCAGAGCACCTCTAGGGAGACAGCGGGGAGGGGAAGCAGGTGCATAGGAACAGGGAACGAAGCCGATGGCCGCCGGCGCGACTGGCCCCGCCCACCAGGAGGGGCCGGGGCCGAGGCCGGGGGGACCGGGCGGCCGCCTTCGGGCCGGTTCTTTCGGGGTCCGCCGAGGTCCCCGTCTCCCGCCGCCGCTTCGGGGGGCCGCGGGGGCGCCGCGCCCCGGTGCCCGAGGCCGGCAGGCAGCGGGCGAGCCCCGGCGGGACGAGCCCCGCCCGCCGGCGAGGGCCGGGGCGGGGGCCCGGGCCGGGGCCGGGGCCGGCGGCCGGGGCCGGGGCCGGGGCCGGGGCCGGCGGCCGGGGCCGGGGCCGGGGCCGGGGCCGGGCGGCCGCCTTCGGGCCGGTTCTTTCAGGGTCCGCCGAGGTCCCCGGCCCCCGCCGCCGCTCCGGCGGGCCGCGGGGGCGCCGCGCCGAGGCGCCCGATGCTGGCAGGGAGCGGGCGGCCCCCGGCCCATGTTCACACGGAGAGATAGGCAGACACAGGGACTCTCAGACCCACTCACAGCCCCGCCGCCCCCCTCTCTTTTTGCCGCGGACGGCCACAGCTGCACACTCATCGACACAGACAGACACACACAGACATAGGCACGCCTGCGCATGGACGCGCACACTTGCCGCAGATGCGCTCCGTCCCCCTCCCTCCCGTCGCCCTGTCTCTCGAGGGTTGGGGGCACTCCTGCTCTCCACCATCTGCCTCCCTGGCGCCACCCTCAGACTTTTCTCGCCCCTGCCCAGGGTCCCATCAGCCAGTTCGGACGGCGGCGACGGCAGCAGCAGGGGGGCGAGGACTTGGGTGCCGAGGCAGCCAGGGTGTTCGGCGAGCAGGCCGAGAGCCTGGTGCAGAAGTAGGGCCAGCGACAGTCTGGAGGTGGTGGCGGGATGCTTGGCACTGTCTCTTTTTGAAGAAGCATCCTGTTCAGGTCGCTCTGAGCCTCTCGGTTCGATGGCGTTCCTTCCTGCCTACCCCCAGCCCCGGTCAAGCCTGCGGCAGGACGGAAGCGAGGCGGGCGGATGAGGGAGTGAGAGATGCAGAAATCAAGGTGGGAGGTGGGGCAAGGGCACGGCAGGCTTTCGAGGGCCGGGAGCCGGGCTTAGAGAGCGGATGCTGCTGGCCGTTTTGGCACGGAGGCGGCGGGAACGCCGCCGGCTCCTAAAGAGTCCCTCCTTCCCTCTCCGGCAGTGGCATGGGGAGCGGGCTGCAGGCAGGGTGGCGACAGGGCGGGCTGGAGCTGGGGAAGCGCGCGGCAGGGGGTGACGCTGACGGCCGCTCAGGCATGGAGCCAGAAGGGACGCCGCCGTCTGGGACCGAAAGTCACTCGCCTTCACGTCCCAGCTTTCGGGGCGGGGGGGGGGGAGGGGGGGACCAGCGCGTGCGAGCTGCCGTGTGTGGCGGGTGCGTGCGGGGCTGCCAGACGTGCGGGCTGGCCGCCCAAGACGTGCTCGCGGGCCTGGACTGGGTCCCGGGGCTGCGGGTCCGATCGACGAGACCTGGTCTCCCCAGCACCAGGAGGGGAGGCCGGGTCCACCCACATTGGGGGGGTGGGGGGGAGGGGAGGTGGGCAGGGGGCAGGCCCCGAGCTCCAGGAGGAGAAATCTACAAAGGAAACAAATCTACGGGCCGCTCATGTGACTAGGGTTCCAAGCGGGGCCTGGAGAAGGAGGTCTGCCCAGAGCTACACGGCAAACCCATAGGGCCGGACGGGGGAAGCCAACAGGCGTCGCCCGGTGCTAAGCGCCCAGCCGGGCGGGGCATGGCGAAGCCAAGAGGCGTGGCCCGGCGCTAAGCGCCCGGCCGGGCGGGGCCTGGCAAAGCCAACAAGCGTCGGCCGGCGTTAAGCACCCGGCTGGGCGGAGCCGGAGAAGCCAACAGGTGTCCGCCGGCGCTAAGCGCCCAGCCGGGCGGAACCG
Source organism: Aphelocoma coerulescens (assembly GCF_041296385.1). Lineage (NCBI taxonomy): Eukaryota > Metazoa > Chordata > Aves > Passeriformes > Corvidae > Aphelocoma > Aphelocoma coerulescens. The sequence goes on along the minus strand of NW_027183566.1, from coordinate 146,561 downwards.
GGCGAAGCAACCAGGTCTACCCCGGCGCTAAGCGTTAGGCCGAGCGGGGCCGGGCGAAGCCAACCAGCGTGGCCCGGCGCTGCGCGCCCGGCCGGGCGGGGCCGGGTGAAGCCAAGGGGCGTCCCCCGGCGCTAAGCGTTAGGCCGGGCGGGGCCGGGTGAAGCCAAGGGGCGTCCCCCGGCGCTGAGCGCCCAGCCGGGCGGGGCCGGGCGAAGCAACCAGGTCTACCCCGGCGCTAAGCGTTAGGCCGGGCGGGGCCGGGCGAAGCCAACCGGCGTGGCCCGGCGCTGCGCGCCCGGCCGGGCGGGGCCGGGTGAAGCCAAGGGGCGTCCCCCGGCGCTAAGCGTTAGGCCGGGCGGGGCCGGGTGAAGCCAAGGGGCGTCCCCCGGCGCTGAGCGCCCAGCCGGGCGGGGCCGGGCGAAGCAACCAGGTCCACCCCGGCGCTAAGCGTTAGGCCGAGCGGGGCCGGGCGAAGCCAACCGGCGTGGCCCGGCGCTGAGCGCCCGGCCGGGCGGGGCCGGGTGAAGCCAAGGGGCGTCCCCCGGCGCTAAGCGCCCAGCCGGGCGGGGCCGGGCGAAGCAACCAGGTCTACCCCGGCGCTAAGCGTTAGGCCGAGCGGGGCCGGGCGAAGCCAACCGGCGTGGCCCGGCGCTGAGCGCCCGGCCGGGCGGGGCCGGGTGAAGCCAAGGGGCGTCCCCCGGCGCTAAGCGTTAGGCCGGGCGGAGCCGGGCGAAGCCAACCGGCGTGGCCCGGCGCTAAGCGCCCGGCCGGGCGGGGCCGGGTGAAGCCAAGGGGCGTCCCCCGGCGCTAAGCGCCCGGCCGGGCGGGGCCCGGCGAAGCCAAGAGGCATCCTCCGGCGCTAAGCATTGGGCCGGGCGGGGCCGGGCGAAGCCAACCGGCGTCGCCCGGCGCTAAGCGCCCGGCCGGGCGGAGCCGGGCGAAGTTAACAGGTCTACCCCGGCGGTAAGCGTTAAGCTGGGCGGGGCCAGGCGAAGCAACCAGGTCTACCCCGGCGCCTAGCACCCGGCCGGGCGGGGCCCGGCCAAGACACCAGGTCTACCCCGCCGCTAAAGGTCAGGCTGGCACGGCCGGACAGGGGTAGCAGGTGTACCCCGCCGCTGAGCGCCCGGCTGGCCGGGCCAGGCGAGAACAGCAGGTCTTCCCCGCTGCGCCAACAGGCTTGCAGGGCGCAGGCGAAGACACCAGGTCTACCCCGCCGCCTAGCGCCCGGCTGGCGGGGCCCGGCCAAGACACCAGGTCTACCCCGCCGCCTAGCGCCGGGCTGGCGGGGCCCGGCCGAGACACCAGGTCTACCCCGCCGCTAAAGGTCAGGCTGGCACGGCCGGACAGGGGCAGCAGGTGTACCCCGCCGCTGAGCGCCCGGCTGGCCGGGCCAGGCGAGAACAGCAGGTCTTCCCCGCTGCGCCAACAGGCTTGCAGGGCGCAGGCGAAGACACCAGGTCTACCCCGCCGCCTAGCGCCCGGCTGGCGGGGCCCGGCCAAGACACCAGGTCTACCCCGCCGCCTAGCGCCGGGCTGGCGGGGCCCGGCCAAGACACCA
>NW_027183566.1:125000-132500 GCF_041296385.1 Aphelocoma coerulescens | reverse complement strand
CGGCTTTCCCTCCGGAAAAGCCAGGGGGAACGGCAAACAGCGGAGGGGAAAAAAAAAAGGCACGACAGCGCGCGTCACATAACCCCGTGCTACCCACGGGGGCCGCGGGCCTGGGGGGCGAGGCGCGCGCCTCTCACTCCCCCCCCCTTTAATCCCAACGACCTCTCAAAGAACGCCTCCTTCTCGTCTCTCTCCCTTTCGGCGTTCGTGGCCCGCGCGCCTTTGTGCCGCGCTTCTCCGTCGTGCCGCGGCGGCTTAAGGCCGCGAGAAAAAAAAAAAAAACAAACAGCGTAAGGCCGGGGCAGGCACCCCCCCAGTGCAACCGCACAAGCCGGCACACACGCCTGAAACAGCGGACCTTCTCGCAACCCAGCCCACCGGCAACCACGGCAGCCGGGACAGGCCCGACACCACGGGCCGCCCCAGCGTCGCGGCTCAGTCGATGCCGGCCGAAAACAAGGAAGGGCGAGGCGCCGCCGCCTCGCCGGCAAGCATTCTCACAGGGCTCTCTCTTGTCGGGCTTCCGGTCCGCTCTCGGCAGCCGGCCACCGCAGGCCGGCCGCCGCCCCTGAGACCTTCCCGCCCGCTACGCGGGGTTCCCCAGCTTAGGGCCGAGGAAGGGGGACGACTTCAACACACAGCGGGGGGGGGGGCGAGGCGCCGCCGCCCCGCCACAACATCGGGCGACTCCCGTCACCGAGCCCCTCGGCCAACCGGGCGAGGCCGGAGGCAAGGCCGCACGCCCCACCGGAGCGTCCCCGTGGCACCGCCGACACACCAAGCACAGGTCGGGAGCCGGGAACGGGGCGCCGCCACCTCGGCCAACTGGGCCCATCCTCGGAGCTCTCAGGGAAGGGCCGGGAAAAGCCCCGTCGGGGCTCCGCGAAACAGAGCGCGCCCCGGCCGCGTCCACCCCACCGGCTGCCAGCCACCGCACCAGACTGACAGCCGAAAACCGAGCCCGCCGAGCGGGCACCGGCTTAAGGCCGGGCAGAAAAGGAACGAGGCGCCGCCGCCTCGGCCACCACCGGACTTTCCCCTGCGGCCCCCCTGCACGGAGTCGGCAGCCGCCAGGGTCGGAGGGAGGATACACTCACGGGTCTCTCGCCACCCCACCTAGGCCGACAAGCGGCTCACACAGTCTCTCTCTTTTTCGGCCTTTCCCATCAACTGGGGCTGTGAAACCAGGATAAAAGCCACGCGACTCATATCCCGCTTATTCGACACTCTTCGTTCTGGCAACCGCTGCGCGCGGCCGCCGCTCTCGACCTTCGACACAGGCACCGCCAGCCTGCGGGGACACGGCCCATCACCCGCTCCCATAATACGGACAGACGAGTCCAAGGCCCCGGACGCCTCCAAGAGAACCAATCGTACTTGACCGGGGCGGTGCGCTGGCGCACGCCGCCTCCTACCATGACGCAACTGGAGGCAGCCAGAAACAGCGACCCCTTGGTGAACTTCCAGGACGGGTGGGGCAACAGGTCTACCCGGCCCCTGCCGAAATTTGCCTAAGTCCCGCCGGAGCTGGGTAGACCTGTTCGCCCCGCGACCGGGCACCACCGCGGCGCCACGCCGACGGTTTCGGGGCGCGGCCGGCGGCCGCGGCCGGGCCCGGATCCGGGTAGACCTGTCCGCCCGGAGCCTTCCCCGGGCCGGGTAGACCTGTTCACGCCGAGACCGGGCGCCGCCAGGGGAGCCACGCGGGCAGTTTCGTGGCACGGCCGGCGGCCGCGGCCGAGCCCGGATCCGGGTAGACCTGTTCGCCCTCTGGCCGGACGCTGCCGGGACAGTACGCTGACGGCTCCGGCAACCGCTGGTGGCCGCAGCCGACCCCGGAGACAAGGCATCCTCCTGCCATCCCTGAGCCGGGGGAACCCCACAGCCCCGGAACGCCCCGGAACCGTATGGCTCTAGCAGCCCTGTCCCGCCTGAGAACCCGGTTTCAAGACCAATACGTATTTTCGACAAAACTCAACCTTTAATTTTTGAACGAGTACATCTTTCTTCTGCTAGGAACAAGGAAGTTTCCTGGGGAAAAAAAAAATTCTTTGCGAATTTTACTCCGTTTTCTTGGGCGCCCACACCACAGCCGGCCACGCTCGGGAGGATCGTGTGCCCTTAGCTCGGCCAGCCCACACACATTGACGCACCAAAACGGACGCCCCTCCCCACCCCACCCCGGGCACCACGCCCAGCCCCACCAGAGCAGAGCACCTCTAGGGAGACAGCGGGGAGGGGAAGCAGGTGCATAGGAACAGGGAACGAAGCCGATGGCCGCCGGCGCGACTGGCCCCGCCCACCAGGAGGGGCCGGGGCCGAGGCCGGGGGGACCGGGCGGCCGCCTTCGGGCCGGTTCTTTCGGGGTCCGCCGAGGTCCCCGTCTCCCGCCGCCGCTTCGGGGGGCCGCGGGGGCGCCGCGCCCAGGTGCCCGAGGCCGGCAGGCAGCGGGCGAGCCCCGGCGGGACGAGCCCCGCCCGCCGGCGAGGGCCGGGCGGCGGCCGGGGCCGGGCCCGGATCCGGGTAGACCTGTCCGCCCGGAGCCGTCCCCGGGCCGGGTAGACCTGTTCACGCCGAGACCGGGCGCCGCCAGGGGAGCCACGCGGGCGGTTTCGTGGCACGGCCGGCGGCCGCGGCCGAGCCCGGATCCGGGTAGACCTGTTCGCCCTCTGGCCGGACGCTGCCGGGACAGTACGCTGACGGCTCCGGCAACCGCTGGTGGCCGCAGCCGACCCCGGAGACAAGGCATCCTCCTGCCATCCCTGAGCCGGGGGAACCCCACAGCCCCGGAACGCCCCGGAACCGTATGGCTCTAGCAGCCCTGTCCCGCCTGAGAACCCGGTTTCAAGACCAATACGTATTTTCGACAAAACTCAACCTTTAATTTTTGAACGAGTACATCTTTCTTCTGCTAGGAACAAGGAAGTTTCCTGGGGAAAAAAAAAATTCTTTGCGAATTTTACTCCGTTTTCTTGGGCGCCCACACCACAGCCGGCCACGCTCGGGAGGATCGTGTGCCCTTAGCTCGGCCAGCCCACACACATTGACGCACCAAAACGGACGCCCCTCCCCACCCCACCCCGGGCACCACGCCCAGCCCCACCAGAGCAGAGCACCTCTAGGGAGACAGCGGGGAGGGGAAGCAGGTGCATAGGAACAGGGAACGAAGCCGATGGCCGCCGGCGCGACTGGCCCCGCCCACCAGGAGGGGCCGGGGCCGAGGCCGGGGGGACCGGGCGGCCGCCTTCGGGCCGGTTCTTTCGGGGTCCGCCGAGGTCCCCGTCTCCCGCCGCCGCTTCGGGGGGCCGCGGGGGCGCCGCGCCCAGGTGCCCGAGGCCGGCAGGCAGCGGGCGAGCCCCGGCGGGACGAGCCCCGCCCGCCGGCGAGGGCCGGGCGGCGGCCGCGGCCGGGCCCGGATCCGGGTAGACCTGTCCGCCCGGAGCCGTCCCCGGGCCGGGTAGACCTGTTCACGCCGAGACCGGGCGCCGCCAGGGGAGCCACGCGGGCGGTTTCGTGGCACGGCCGGCGGCCGCGGCCGAGCCCGGATCCGGGTAGACCTGTTCGCCCTCTGGCCGGACGCTGCCGGGACAGTACGCTGACGGCTCCGGCAACCGCTGGTGGCCGCAGCCGACCCCGGAGACAAGGCATCCTCCTGCCATCCCTGAGCCGGGGGAACCCCACAGCCCCGGAACGCCCCGGAACCGTATGGCTCTAGCAGCCCTGTCCCGCCTGAGAACCCGGTTTCAAGACCAATACGTATTTTCGACAAAACTCAACCTTTAATTTTTGAACGAGTACATCTTTCTTCTGCTAGGAACAAGGAAGTTTCCTGGGGAAAAAAAAAATTCTTTGCGAATTTTACTCCGTTTTCTTGGGCGCCCACACCACAGCCGGCCACGCTCGGGAGGATCGTGTGCCCTTAGCTCGGCCAGCCCACACACATTGACGCACCAAAACGGACGCCCCTCCCCACCCCACCCCGGGCACCACGCCCAGCCCCACCAGAGCAGAGCACCTCTAGGGAGACAGCGGGGAGGGGAAGCAGGTGCATAGGAACAGGGAACGAAGCCGATGGCCGCCGGCGCGACTGGCCCCGCCCACCAGGAGGGGCCGGGGCCGAGGCCGGGGGGACCGGGCGGCCGCCTTCGGGCCGGTTCTTTCGGGGTCCGCCGAGGTCCCCGTCTCCCGCCGCCGCTTCGGGGGGCCGCGGGGGCGCCGCGCCCCGGTGCCCGAGGCCGGCAGGCAGCGGGCGAGCCCCGGCGGGACGAGCCCCGCCCGCCGGCGAGGGCCGGGGCGGGGGCCCGGGCCGGGGCCGGGGCCGGCGGCCGGGGCCGGGGCCGGGGCCGGGGCCGGCGGCCGGGGCCGGGGCCGGGGCCGGGGCCGGGCGGCCGCCTTCGGGCCGGTTCTTTCAGGGTCCGCCGAGGTCCCCGGCCCCCGCCGCCGCTCCGGCGGGCCGCGGGGGCGCCGCGCCGAGGCGCCCGATGCTGGCAGGGAGCGGGCGGCCCCCGGCCCATGTTCACACGGAGAGATAGGCAGACACAGGGACTCTCAGACCCACTCACAGCCCCGCCGCCCCCCTCTCTTTTTGCCGCGGACGGCCACAGCTGCACACTCATCGACACAGACAGACACACACAGACATAGGCACGCCTGCGCATGGACGCGCACACTTGCCGCAGATGCGCTCCGTCCCCCTCCCTCCCGTCGCCCTGTCTCTCGAGGGTTGGGGGCACTCCTGCTCTCCACCATCTGCCTCCCTGGCGCCACCCTCAGACTTTTCTCGCCCCTGCCCAGGGTCCCATCAGCCAGTTCGGACGGCGGCGACGGCAGCAGCAGGGGGGCGAGGACTTGGGTGCCGAGGCAGCCAGGGTGTTCGGCGAGCAGGCCGAGAGCCTGGTGCAGAAGTAGGGCCAGCGACAGTCTGGAGGTGGTGGCGGGATGCTTGGCACTGTCTCTTTTTGAAGAAGCATCCTGTTCAGGTCGCTCTGAGCCTCTCGGTTCGATGGCGTTCCTTCCTGCCTACCCCCAGCCCCGGTCAAGCCTGCGGCAGGACGGAAGCGAGGCGGGCGGATGAGGGAGTGAGAGATGCAGAAATCAAGGTGGGAGGTGGGGCAAGGGCACGGCAGGCTTTCGAGGGCCGGGAGCCGGGCTTAGAGAGCGGATGCTGCTGGCCGTTTTGGCACGGAGGCGGCGGGAACGCCGCCGGCTCCTAAAGAGTCCCTCCTTCCCTCTCCGGCAGTGGCATGGGGAGCGGGCTGCAGGCAGGGTGGCGACAGGGCGGGCTGGAGCTGGGGAAGCGCGCGGCAGGGGGTGACGCTGACGGCCGCTCAGGCATGGAGCCAGAAGGGACGCCGCCGTCTGGGACCGAAAGTCACTCGCCTTCACGTCCCAGCTTTCGGGGCGGGGGGGGGGGAGGGGGGGACCAGCGCGTGCGAGCTGCCGTGTGTGGCGGGTGCGTGCGGGGCTGCCAGACGTGCGGGCTGGCCGCCCAAGACGTGCTCGCGGGCCTGGACTGGGTCCCGGGGCTGCGGGTCCGATCGACGAGACCTGGTCTCCCCAGCACCAGGAGGGGAGGCCGGGTCCACCCACATTGGGGGGGTGGGGGGGAGGGGAGGTGGGCAGGGGGCAGGCCCCGAGCTCCAGGAGGAGAAATCTACAAAGGAAACAAATCTACGGGCCGCTCATGTGACTAGGGTTCCAAGCGGGGCCTGGAGAAGGAGGTCTGCCCAGAGCTACACGGCAAACCCATAGGGCCGGACGGGGGAAGCCAACAGGCGTCGCCCGGTGCTAAGCGCCCAGCCGGGCGGGGCATGGCGAAGCCAAGAGGCGTGGCCCGGCGCTAAGCGCCCGGCCGGGCGGGGCCTGGCAAAGCCAACAAGCGTCGGCCGGCGTTAAGCACCCGGCTGGGCGGAGCCGGAGAAGCCAACAGGTGTCCGCCGGCGCTAAGCGCCCAGCCGGGCGGAACCGGGCGAAGCAACCAGGTCTACCCCGGCGCTAAGCGTTAGGCCGAGCGGGGCCGGGCGAAGCCAACCAGCGTGGCCCGGCGCTGCGCGCCCGGCCGGGCGGGGCCGGGTGAAGCCAAGGGGCGTCCCCCGGCGCTAAGCGTTAGGCCGGGCGGGGCCGGGTGAAGCCAAGGGGCGTCCCCCGGCGCTGAGCGCCCAGCCGGGCGGGGCCGGGCGAAGCAACCAGGTCTACCCCGGCGCTAAGCGTTAGGCCGGGCGGGGCCGGGCGAAGCCAACCGGCGTGGCCCGGCGCTGCGCGCCCGGCCGGGCGGGGCCGGGTGAAGCCAAGGGGCGTCCCCCGGCGCTAAGCGTTAGGCCGGGCGGGGCCGGGTGAAGCCAAGGGGCGTCCCCCGGCGCTGAGCGCCCAGCCGGGCGGGGCCGGGCGAAGCAACCAGGTCCACCCCGGCGCTAAGCGTTAGGCCGAGCGGGGCCGGGCGAAGCCAACCGGCGTGGCCCGGCGCTGAGCGCCCGGCCGGGCGGGGCCGGGTGAAGCCAAGGGGCGTCCCCCGGCGCTAAGCGCCCAGCCGGGCGGGGCCGGGCGAAGCAACCAGGTCTACCCCGGCGCTAAGCGTTAGGCCGAGCGGGGCCGGGCGAAGCCAACCGGCGTGGCCCGGCGCTGAGCGCCCGGCCGGGCGGGGCCGGGTGAAGCCAAGGGGCGTCCCCCGGCGCTAAGCGTTAGGCCGGGCGGAGCCGGGCGAAGCCAACCGGCGTGGCCCGGCGCTAAGCGCCCGGCCGGGCGGGGCCGGGTGAAGCCAAGGGGCGTCCCCCGGCGCTAAGCGCCCGGCCGGGCGGGGCCCGGCGAAGCCAAGAGGCATCCTCCGGCGCTAAGCATTGGGCCGGGCGGGGCCGGGCGAAGCCAACCGGCGTCGCCCGGCGCTAAGCGCCCGGCCGGGCGGAGCCGGGCGAAGTTAACAGGTCTACCCCGGCGGTAAGCGTTAAGCTGGGCGGGGCCAGGCGAAGCAACCAGGTCTACCCCGGCGCCTAGCACCCGGCCGGGCGGGGCCCGGCCAAGACACCAGGTCTACCCCGCCGCTAAAGGTCAGGCTGGCACGGCCGGACAGGGGTAGCAGGTGTACCCCGCCGCTGAGCGCCCGGCTGGCCGGGCCAGGCGAGAACAGCAGGTCTTCCCCGCTGCGCCAACAGGCTTGCAGGGCGCAGGCGAAGACACCAGGTCTACCCCGCCGCCTAGCGCCCGGCTGGCGGGGCCCGGCCAAGACACCAGGTCTACCCCGCCGCCTAGCGCCGGGCTGGCGGGGCCCGGCCGAGACACCAGGTCTACCCCGCCGCTAAAGGTCAGGCTGGCACGGCCGGACAGGGGCAGCAGGTGTACCCCGCCGCTGAGCGCCCGGCTGGCCGGGCCAGGCGAGAACAGCAGGTCTTCCCCGCTGCGCCAACAGGCTTGCAGGGCGCAGGCGAAGACACCAGGTCTACCCCGCCGCCTAGCGCCCGGCTGGCGGGGCCCGGCCAAGACACCAGGTCTACCCCGCCGCCTAGCGCC
>NW_027183566.1:105000-112500 GCF_041296385.1 Aphelocoma coerulescens | reverse complement strand
GGCCACCGGCTTTCGCCCGCCTCGCGGCGATCGGCTTTCCCTCCGGAAAAGCCAGGGGGAACGGCAAACAGCGGAGGGGAAAAAAAAAAGGCACGACAGCGCGCGTCACATAACCCCGTGCTACCCACGGGGGCCGCGGGCCTGGGGGGCGAGGCGCGCGCCTCTCACTCCCCCCCCCTTTAATCCCAACGACCTCTCAAAGAACGCCTCCTTCTCGTCTCTCTCCCTTTCGGCGTTCGTGGCCCGCGCGCCTTTGTGCCGCGCTTCTCCGTCGTGCCGCGGCGGCTTAAGGCCGCGAGAAAAAAAAAAAAAACAAACAGCGTAAGGCCGGGGCAGGCACCCCCCCAGTGCAACCGCACAAGCCGGCACACACGCCTGAAACAGCGGACCTTCTCGCAACCCAGCCCACCGGCAACCACGGCAGCCGGGACAGGCCCGACACCACGGGCCGCCCCAGCGTCGCGGCTCAGTCGATGCCGGCCGAAAACAAGGAAGGGCGAGGCGCCGCCGCCTCGCCGGCAAGCATTCTCACAGGGCTCTCTCTTGTCGGGCTTCCGGTCCGCTCTCGGCAGCCGGCCACCGCAGGCCGGCCGCCGCCCCTGAGACCTTCCCGCCCGCTACGCGGGTTCCCCAGCTTAGGGCCGAGGAAGGGGGACGACTTCAACACACAGCGGGGGGGGGGGCGAGGCGCCGCCGCCCCGCCACAACATCGGGCGACTCCCGTCACCGAGCCCCTCGGCCAACCGGGCGAGGCCGGAGGCAAGGCCGCACGCCCCACCGGAGCGTCCCCGTGGCACCGCCGACACACCAAGCACAGGTCGGGAGCCGGGAACGGGGCGCCGCCACCTCGGCCAACTGGGCCCATCCTCGGAGCTCTCAGGGAAGGGCCGGGAAAAGCCCCGTCGGGGCTCCGCGAAACAGAGCGCGCCCCGGCCGCGTCCACCCCACCGGCTGCCAGCCACCGCACCAGACTGACAGCCGAAAACCGAGCCCGCCGAGCGGGCACCGGCTTAAGGCCGGGCAGAAAAGGAACGAGGCGCCGCCGCCTCGGCCACCACCGGACTTTCCCCTGCGGCCCCCCTGCACGGAGTCGGCAGCCGCCAGGGTCGGAGGGAGGATACACTCACGGGTCTCTCGCCACCCCACCTAGGCCGACAAGCGGCTCACACAGTCTCTCTCTTTTTCGGCCTTTCCCATCAACTGGGGCTGTGAAACCAGGATAAAAGCCACGCGACTCATATCCCGCTTATTCGACACTCTTCGTTCTGGCAACCGCGCGCGCGGCCGCCGCTCTCGACCTTCGACACAGGCACCGCCAGCCTGCGGGGACACGGCCCATCACCCGCTCCCATAATACGGACAGACGAGTCCAAGGCCCCGGACGCCTCCAAGAGAACCAATCGTACTTGACCGGGGCGGTGCGCTGGCGCACGCCGCCTCCTACCATGACGCAACTGGAGGCAGCCAGAAACAGCGACCCCTTGGTGAACTTCCAGGACGGGTGGGGCAACAGGTCTACCCGGCCCCTGCCGAAATTTGCCTAAGTCCCGCCGGAGCTGGGTAGACCTGTTCGCCCCGCGACCGGGCACCACCGCGGCGCCACGCCGACGGTTTCGGGGCGCGGCCGGCGGCCGCGGCCGGGCCCGGATCCGGGTAGACCTGTCCGCCCGGAGCCTTCCCCGGGCCGGGTAGACCTGTTCACGCCGAGACCGGGCGCCGCCAGGGGAGCCACGCGGGCAGTTTCGTGGCACGGCCGGCGGCCGCGGCCGAGCCCGGATCCGGGTAGACCTGTTCGCCCTCTGGCCGGACGCTGCCGGGACAGTACGCTGACGGCTCCGGCAACCGCTGGTGGCCGCAGCCGACCCCGGAGACAAGGCATCCTCCTGCCATCCCTGAGCCGGGGGAACCCCACAGCCCCGGAACGCCCCGGAACCGTATGGCTCTAGCAGCCCTGTCCCGCCTGAGAACCCGGTTTCAAGACCAATACGTATTTTCGACAAAACTCAACCTTTAATTTTTGAACGAGTACATCTTTCTTCTGCTAGGAACAAGGAAGTTTCCTGGGGAAAAAAAAAATTCTTTGCGAATTTTACTCCGTTTTCTTGGGCGCCCACACCACAGCCGGCCACGCTCGGGAGGATCGTGTGCCCTTAGCTCGGCCAGCCCACACACATTGACGCACCAAAACGGACGCCCCTCCCCACCCCACCCCGGGCACCACGCCCAGCCCCACCAGAGCAGAGCACCTCTAGGGAGACAGCGGGGAGGGGAAGCAGGTGCATAGGAACAGGGAACGAAGCCGATGGCCGCCGGCGCGACTGGCCCCGCCCACCAGGAGGGGCCGGGGCCGAGGCCGGGGGGACCGGGCGGCCGCCTTCGGGCCGGTTCTTTCGGGGTCCGCCGAGGTCCCCGTCTCCCGCCGCCGCTTCGGGGGGCCGCGGGGGCGCCGCGCCCAGGTGCCCGAGGCCGGCAGGCAGCGGGCGAGCCCCGGCGGGACGAGCCCCGCCCGCCGGCGAGGGCCGGGCGGCGGCCGGGGCCGGGCCCGGATCCGGGTAGACCTGTCCGCCCGGAGCCGTCCCCGGGCCGGGTAGACCTGTTCACGCCGAGACCGGGCGCCGCCAGGGGAGCCACGCGGGCGGTTTCGTGGCACGGCCGGCGGCCGCGGCCGAGCCCGGATCCGGGTAGACCTGTTCGCCCTCTGGCCGGACGCTGCCGGGACAGTACGCTGACGGCTCCGGCAACCGCTGGTGGCCGCAGCCGACCCCGGAGACAAGGCATCCTCCTGCCATCCCTGAGCCGGGGGAACCCCACAGCCCCGGAACGCCCCGGAACCGTATGGCTCTAGCAGCCCTGTCCCGCCTGAGAACCCGGTTTCAAGACCAATACGTATTTTCGACAAAACTCAACCTTTAATTTTTGAACGAGTACATCTTTCTTCTGCTAGGAACAAGGAAGTTTCCTGGGGAAAAAAAAAATTCTTTGCGAATTTTACTCCGTTTTCTTGGGCGCCCACACCACAGCCGGCCACGCTCGGGAGGATCGTGTGCCCTTAGCTCGGCCAGCCCACACACATTGACGCACCAAAACGGACGCCCCTCCCCACCCCACCCCGGGCACCACGCCCAGCCCCACCAGAGCAGAGCACCTCTAGGGAGACAGCGGGGAGGGGAAGCAGGTGCATAGGAACAGGGAACGAAGCCGATGGCCGCCGGCGCGACTGGCCCCGCCCACCAGGAGGGGCCGGGGCCGAGGCCGGGGGGACCGGGCGGCCGCCTTCGGGCCGGTTCTTTCGGGGTCCGCCGAGGTCCCCGTCTCCCGCCGCCGCTTCGGGGGGCCGCGGGGGCGCCGCGCCCAGGTGCCCGAGGCCGGCAGGCAGCGGGCGAGCCCCGGCGGGACGAGCCCCGCCCGCCGGCGAGGGCCGGGCGGCGGCCGCGGCCGGGCCCGGATCCGGGTAGACCTGTCCGCCCGGAGCCGTCCCCGGGCCGGGTAGACCTGTTCACGCCGAGACCGGGCGCCGCCAGGGGAGCCACGCGGGCGGTTTCGTGGCACGGCCGGCGGCCGCGGCCGAGCCCGGATCCGGGTAGACCTGTTCGCCCTCTGGCCGGACGCTGCCGGGACAGTACGCTGACGGCTCCGGCAACCGCTGGTGGCCGCAGCCGACCCCGGAGACAAGGCATCCTCCTGCCATCCCTGAGCCGGGGGAACCCCACAGCCCCGGAACGCCCCGGAACCGTATGGCTCTAGCAGCCCTGTCCCGCCTGAGAACCCGGTTTCAAGACCAATACGTATTTTCGACAAAACTCAACCTTTAATTTTTGAACGAGTACATCTTTCTTCTGCTAGGAACAAGGAAGTTTCCTGGGGAAAAAAAAAATTCTTTGCGAATTTTACTCCGTTTTCTTGGGCGCCCACACCACAGCCGGCCACGCTCGGGAGGATCGTGTGCCCTTAGCTCGGCCAGCCCACACACATTGACGCACCAAAACGGACGCCCCTCCCCACCCCACCCCGGGCACCACGCCCAGCCCCACCAGAGCAGAGCACCTCTAGGGAGACAGCGGGGAGGGGAAGCAGGTGCATAGGAACAGGGAACGAAGCCGATGGCCGCCGGCGCGACTGGCCCCGCCCACCAGGAGGGGCCGGGGCCGAGGCCGGGGGGACCGGGCGGCCGCCTTCGGGCCGGTTCTTTCGGGGTCCGCCGAGGTCCCCGTCTCCCGCCGCCGCTTCGGGGGGCCGCGGGGGCGCCGCGCCCCGGTGCCCGAGGCCGGCAGGCAGCGGGCGAGCCCCGGCGGGACGAGCCCCGCCCGCCGGCGAGGGCCGGGGCGGGGGCCCGGGCCGGGGCCGGGGCCGGCGGCCGGGGCCGGGGCCGGGGCCGGGGCCGGCGGCCGGGGCCGGGGCCGGGGCCGGGGCCGGGCGGCCGCCTTCGGGCCGGTTCTTTCAGGGTCCGCCGAGGTCCCCGGCCCCCGCCGCCGCTCCGGCGGGCCGCGGGGGCGCCGCGCCGAGGCGCCCGATGCTGGCAGGGAGCGGGCGGCCCCCGGCCCATGTTCACACGGAGAGATAGGCAGACACAGGGACTCTCAGACCCACTCACAGCCCCGCCGCCCCCCTCTCTTTTTGCCGCGGACGGCCACAGCTGCACACTCATCGACACAGACAGACACACACAGACATAGGCACGCCTGCGCATGGACGCGCACACTTGCCGCAGATGCGCTCCGTCCCCCTCCCTCCCGTCGCCCTGTCTCTCGAGGGTTGGGGGCACTCCTGCTCTCCACCATCTGCCTCCCTGGCGCCACCCTCAGACTTTTCTCGCCCCTGCCCAGGGTCCCATCAGCCAGTTCGGACGGCGGCGACGGCAGCAGCAGGGGGGCGAGGACTTGGGTGCCGAGGCAGCCAGGGTGTTCGGCGAGCAGGCCGAGAGCCTGGTGCAGAAGTAGGGCCAGCGACAGTCTGGAGGTGGTGGCGGGATGCTTGGCACTGTCTCTTTTTGAAGAAGCATCCTGTTCAGGTCGCTCTGAGCCTCTCGGTTCGATGGCGTTCCTTCCTGCCTACCCCCAGCCCCGGTCAAGCCTGCGGCAGGACGGAAGCGAGGCGGGCGGATGAGGGAGTGAGAGATGCAGAAATCAAGGTGGGAGGTGGGGCAAGGGCACGGCAGGCTTTCGAGGGCCGGGAGCCGGGCTTAGAGAGCGGATGCTGCTGGCCGTTTTGGCACGGAGGCGGCGGGAACGCCGCCGGCTCCTAAAGAGTCCCTCCTTCCCTCTCCGGCAGTGGCATGGGGAGCGGGCTGCAGGCAGGGTGGCGACAGGGCGGGCTGGAGCTGGGGAAGCGCGCGGCAGGGGGTGACGCTGACGGCCGCTCAGGCATGGAGCCAGAAGGGACGCCGCCGTCTGGGACCGAAAGTCACTCGCCTTCACGTCCCAGCTTTCGGGGCGGGGGGGGGGGAGGGGGGGACCAGCGCGTGCGAGCTGCCGTGTGTGGCGGGTGCGTGCGGGGCTGCCAGACGTGCGGGCTGGCCGCCCAAGACGTGCTCGCGGGCCTGGACTGGGTCCCGGGGCTGCGGGTCCGATCGACGAGACCTGGTCTCCCCAGCACCAGGAGGGGAGGCCGGGTCCACCCACATTGGGGGGGTGGGGGGGAGGGGAGGTGGGCAGGGGGCAGGCCCCGAGCTCCAGGAGGAGAAATCTACAAAGGAAACAAATCTACGGGCCGCTCATGTGACTAGGGTTCCAAGCGGGGCCTGGAGAAGGAGGTCTGCCCAGAGCTACACGGCAAACCCATAGGGCCGGACGGGGGAAGCCAACAGGCGTCGCCCGGTGCTAAGCGCCCAGCCGGGCGGGGCATGGCGAAGCCAAGAGGCGTGGCCCGGCGCTAAGCGCCCGGCCGGGCGGGGCCTGGCAAAGCCAACAAGCGTCGGCCGGCGTTAAGCACCCGGCTGGGCGGAGCCGGAGAAGCCAACAGGTGTCCGCCGGCGCTAAGCGCCCAGCCGGGCGGAACCGGGCGAAGCAACCAGGTCTACCCCGGCGCTAAGCGTTAGGCCGAGCGGGGCCGGGCGAAGCCAACCAGCGTGGCCCGGCGCTGCGCGCCCGGCCGGGCGGGGCCGGGTGAAGCCAAGGGGCGTCCCCCGGCGCTAAGCGTTAGGCCGGGCGGGGCCGGGTGAAGCCAAGGGGCGTCCCCCGGCGCTGAGCGCCCAGCCGGGCGGGGCCGGGCGAAGCAACCAGGTCTACCCCGGCGCTAAGCGTTAGGCCGGGCGGGGCCGGGCGAAGCCAACCGGCGTGGCCCGGCGCTGCGCGCCCGGCCGGGCGGGGCCGGGTGAAGCCAAGGGGCGTCCCCCGGCGCTAAGCGTTAGGCCGGGCGGGGCCGGGTGAAGCCAAGGGGCGTCCCCCGGCGCTGAGCGCCCAGCCGGGCGGGGCCGGGCGAAGCAACCAGGTCCACCCCGGCGCTAAGCGTTAGGCCGAGCGGGGCCGGGCGAAGCCAACCGGCGTGGCCCGGCGCTGAGCGCCCGGCCGGGCGGGGCCGGGTGAAGCCAAGGGGCGTCCCCCGGCGCTAAGCGCCCAGCCGGGCGGGGCCGGGCGAAGCAACCAGGTCTACCCCGGCGCTAAGCGTTAGGCCGAGCGGGGCCGGGCGAAGCCAACCGGCGTGGCCCGGCGCTGAGCGCCCGGCCGGGCGGGGCCGGGTGAAGCCAAGGGGCGTCCCCCGGCGCTAAGCGTTAGGCCGGGCGGAGCCGGGCGAAGCCAACCGGCGTGGCCCGGCGCTAAGCGCCCGGCCGGGCGGGGCCGGGTGAAGCCAAGGGGCGTCCCCCGGCGCTAAGCGCCCGGCCGGGCGGGGCCCGGCGAAGCCAAGAGGCATCCTCCGGCGCTAAGCATTGGGCCGGGCGGGGCCGGGCGAAGCCAACCGGCGTCGCCCGGCGCTAAGCGCCCGGCCGGGCGGAGCCGGGCGAAGTTAACAGGTCTACCCCGGCGGTAAGCGTTAAGCTGGGCGGGGCCAGGCGAAGCAACCAGGTCTACCCCGGCGCCTAGCACCCGGCCGGGCGGGGCCCGGCCAAGACACCAGGTCTACCCCGCCGCTAAAGGTCAGGCTGGCACGGCCGGACAGGGGTAGCAGGTGTACCCCGCCGCTGAGCGCCCGGCTGGCCGGGCCAGGCGAGAACAGCAGGTCTTCCCCGCTGCGCCAACAGGCTTGCAGGGCGCAGGCGAAGACACCAGGTCTACCCCGCCGCCTAGCGCCCGGCTGGCGGGGCCCGGCCAAGACACCAGGTCTACCCCGCCGCCTAGCGCCGGGCTGGCGGGGCCCGGCCGAGACACCAGGTCTACCCCGCCGCTAAAGGTCAGGCTGGCACGGCCGGACAGGGGCAGCAGGTGTACCCCGCCGCTGAGCGCCCGGCTGGCCGGGCCAGGCGAGAACAGCAGGTCTTCCCCGCTGCGCCAACAGGCTTGCAGGGCGCAGGCGAAGACACCAGGTCTACCCCGCCGCCTAGCGCCCGGCTGGCGGGGCCCGGCCAAG
>NW_027183566.1:85000-92500 GCF_041296385.1 Aphelocoma coerulescens | reverse complement strand
AAAGCGCCACCGACCATGCCCACGGGCCACCGGCTTTCGCCCGCCTCGCGGCGATCGGCTTTCCCTCCGGAAAAGCCAGGGGGAACGGCAAACAGCGGAGGGGAAAAAAAAAAGGCACGACAGCGCGCGTCACATAACCCCGTGCTACCCACGGGGGCCGCGGGCCTGGGGGGCGAGGCGCGCGCCTCTCACTCCCCCCCCCTTTAATCCCAACGACCTCTCAAAGAACGCCTCCTTCTCGTCTCTCTCCCTTTCGGCGTTCGTGGCCCGCGCGCCTTTGTGCCGCGCTTCTCCGTCGTGCCGCGGCGGCTTAAGGCCGCGAGAAAAAAAAAAAAAACAAACAGCGTAAGGCCGGGGCAGGCACCCCCCCAGTGCAACCGCACAAGCCGGCACACACGCCTGAAACAGCGGACCTTCTCGCAACCCAGCCCACCGGCAACCACGGCAGCCGGGACAGGCCCGACACCACGGGCCGCCCCAGCGTCGCGGCTCAGTCGATGCCGGCCGAAAACAAGGAAGGGCGAGGCGCCGCCGCCTCGCCGGCAAGCATTCTCACAGGGCTCTCTCTTGTCGGGCTTCCGGTCCGCTCTCGGCAGCCGGCCACCGCAGGCCGGCCGCCGCCCCTGAGACCTTCCCGCCCGCTACGCGGGTTCCCCAGCTTAGGGCCGAGGAAGGGGGACGACTTCAACACACAGCGGGGGGGGGGGCGAGGCGCCGCCGCCCCGCCACAACATCGGGCGACTCCCGTCACCGAGCCCCTCGGCCAACCGGGCGAGGCCGGAGGCAAGGCCGCACGCCCCACCGGAGCGTCCCCGTGGCACCGCCGACACACCAAGCACAGGTCGGGAGCCGGGAACGGGGCGCCGCCACCTCGGCCAACTGGGCCCATCCTCGGAGCTCTCAGGGAAGGGCCGGGAAAAGCCCCGTCGGGGCTCCGCGAAACAGAGCGCGCCCCGGCCGCGTCCACCCCACCGGCTGCCAGCCACCGCACCAGACTGACAGCCGAAAACCGAGCCCGCCGAGCGGGCACCGGCTTAAGGCCGGGCAGAAAAGGAACGAGGCGCCGCCGCCTCGGCCACCACCGGACTTTCCCCTGCGGCCCCCCTGCACGGAGTCGGCAGCCGCCAGGGTCGGAGGGAGGATACACTCACGGGTCTCTCGCCACCCCACCTAGGCCGACAAGCGGCTCACACAGTCTCTCTCTTTTTCGGCCTTTCCCATCAACTGGGGCTGTGAAACCAGGATAAAAGCCACGCGACTCATATCCCGCTTATTCGACACTCTTCGTTCTGGCAACCGCGCGCGCGGCCGCCGCTCTCGACCTTCGACACAGGCACCGCCAGCCTGCGGGGACACGGCCCATCACCCGCTCCCATAATACGGACAGACGAGTCCAAGGCCCCGGACGCCTCCAAGAGAACCAATCGTACTTGACCGGGGCGGTGCGCTGGCGCACGCCGCCTCCTACCATGACGCAACTGGAGGCAGCCAGAAACAGCGACCCCTTGGTGAACTTCCAGGACGGGTGGGGCAACAGGTCTACCCGGCCCCTGCCGAAATTTGCCTAAGTCCCGCCGGAGCTGGGTAGACCTGTTCGCCCCGCGACCGGGCACCACCGCGGCGCCACGCCGACGGTTTCGGGGCGCGGCCGGCGGCCGCGGCCGGGCCCGGATCCGGGTAGACCTGTCCGCCCGGAGCCTTCCCCGGGCCGGGTAGACCTGTTCACGCCGAGACCGGGCGCCGCCAGGGGAGCCACGCGGGCAGTTTCGTGGCACGGCCGGCGGCCGCGGCCGAGCCCGGATCCGGGTAGACCTGTTCGCCCTCTGGCCGGACGCTGCCGGGACAGTACGCTGACGGCTCCGGCAACCGCTGGTGGCCGCAGCCGACCCCGGAGACAAGGCATCCTCCTGCCATCCCTGAGCCGGGGGAACCCCACAGCCCCGGAACGCCCCGGAACCGTATGGCTCTAGCAGCCCTGTCCCGCCTGAGAACCCGGTTTCAAGACCAATACGTATTTTCGACAAAACTCAACCTTTAATTTTTGAACGAGTACATCTTTCTTCTGCTAGGAACAAGGAAGTTTCCTGGGGAAAAAAAAAATTCTTTGCGAATTTTACTCCGTTTTCTTGGGCGCCCACACCACAGCCGGCCACGCTCGGGAGGATCGTGTGCCCTTAGCTCGGCCAGCCCACACACATTGACGCACCAAAACGGACGCCCCTCCCCACCCCACCCCGGGCACCACGCCCAGCCCCACCAGAGCAGAGCACCTCTAGGGAGACAGCGGGGAGGGGAAGCAGGTGCATAGGAACAGGGAACGAAGCCGATGGCCGCCGGCGCGACTGGCCCCGCCCACCAGGAGGGGCCGGGGCCGAGGCCGGGGGGACCGGGCGGCCGCCTTCGGGCCGGTTCTTTCGGGGTCCGCCGAGGTCCCCGTCTCCCGCCGCCGCTTCGGGGGGCCGCGGGGGCGCCGCGCCCAGGTGCCCGAGGCCGGCAGGCAGCGGGCGAGCCCCGGCGGGACGAGCCCCGCCCGCCGGCGAGGGCCGGGCGGCGGCCGGGGCCGGGCCCGGATCCGGGTAGACCTGTCCGCCCGGAGCCGTCCCCGGGCCGGGTAGACCTGTTCACGCCGAGACCGGGCGCCGCCAGGGGAGCCACGCGGGCGGTTTCGTGGCACGGCCGGCGGCCGCGGCCGAGCCCGGATCCGGGTAGACCTGTTCGCCCTCTGGCCGGACGCTGCCGGGACAGTACGCTGACGGCTCCGGCAACCGCTGGTGGCCGCAGCCGACCCCGGAGACAAGGCATCCTCCTGCCATCCCTGAGCCGGGGGAACCCCACAGCCCCGGAACGCCCCGGAACCGTATGGCTCTAGCAGCCCTGTCCCGCCTGAGAACCCGGTTTCAAGACCAATACGTATTTTCGACAAAACTCAACCTTTAATTTTTGAACGAGTACATCTTTCTTCTGCTAGGAACAAGGAAGTTTCCTGGGGAAAAAAAAAATTCTTTGCGAATTTTACTCCGTTTTCTTGGGCGCCCACACCACAGCCGGCCACGCTCGGGAGGATCGTGTGCCCTTAGCTCGGCCAGCCCACACACATTGACGCACCAAAACGGACGCCCCTCCCCACCCCACCCCGGGCACCACGCCCAGCCCCACCAGAGCAGAGCACCTCTAGGGAGACAGCGGGGAGGGGAAGCAGGTGCATAGGAACAGGGAACGAAGCCGATGGCCGCCGGCGCGACTGGCCCCGCCCACCAGGAGGGGCCGGGGCCGAGGCCGGGGGGACCGGGCGGCCGCCTTCGGGCCGGTTCTTTCGGGGTCCGCCGAGGTCCCCGTCTCCCGCCGCCGCTTCGGGGGGCCGCGGGGGCGCCGCGCCCAGGTGCCCGAGGCCGGCAGGCAGCGGGCGAGCCCCGGCGGGACGAGCCCCGCCCGCCGGCGAGGGCCGGGCGGCGGCCGCGGCCGGGCCCGGATCCGGGTAGACCTGTCCGCCCGGAGCCGTCCCCGGGCCGGGTAGACCTGTTCACGCCGAGACCGGGCGCCGCCAGGGGAGCCACGCGGGCGGTTTCGTGGCACGGCCGGCGGCCGCGGCCGAGCCCGGATCCGGGTAGACCTGTTCGCCCTCTGGCCGGACGCTGCCGGGACAGTACGCTGACGGCTCCGGCAACCGCTGGTGGCCGCAGCCGACCCCGGAGACAAGGCATCCTCCTGCCATCCCTGAGCCGGGGGAACCCCACAGCCCCGGAACGCCCCGGAACCGTATGGCTCTAGCAGCCCTGTCCCGCCTGAGAACCCGGTTTCAAGACCAATACGTATTTTCGACAAAACTCAACCTTTAATTTTTGAACGAGTACATCTTTCTTCTGCTAGGAACAAGGAAGTTTCCTGGGGAAAAAAAAAATTCTTTGCGAATTTTACTCCGTTTTCTTGGGCGCCCACACCACAGCCGGCCACGCTCGGGAGGATCGTGTGCCCTTAGCTCGGCCAGCCCACACACATTGACGCACCAAAACGGACGCCCCTCCCCACCCCACCCCGGGCACCACGCCCAGCCCCACCAGAGCAGAGCACCTCTAGGGAGACAGCGGGGAGGGGAAGCAGGTGCATAGGAACAGGGAACGAAGCCGATGGCCGCCGGCGCGACTGGCCCCGCCCACCAGGAGGGGCCGGGGCCGAGGCCGGGGGGACCGGGCGGCCGCCTTCGGGCCGGTTCTTTCGGGGTCCGCCGAGGTCCCCGTCTCCCGCCGCCGCTTCGGGGGGCCGCGGGGGCGCCGCGCCCCGGTGCCCGAGGCCGGCAGGCAGCGGGCGAGCCCCGGCGGGACGAGCCCCGCCCGCCGGCGAGGGCCGGGGCGGGGGCCCGGGCCGGGGCCGGGGCCGGCGGCCGGGGCCGGGGCCGGGGCCGGGGCCGGCGGCCGGGGCCGGGGCCGGGGCCGGGGCCGGGCGGCCGCCTTCGGGCCGGTTCTTTCAGGGTCCGCCGAGGTCCCCGGCCCCCGCCGCCGCTCCGGCGGGCCGCGGGGGCGCCGCGCCGAGGCGCCCGATGCTGGCAGGGAGCGGGCGGCCCCCGGCCCATGTTCACACGGAGAGATAGGCAGACACAGGGACTCTCAGACCCACTCACAGCCCCGCCGCCCCCCTCTCTTTTTGCCGCGGACGGCCACAGCTGCACACTCATCGACACAGACAGACACACACAGACATAGGCACGCCTGCGCATGGACGCGCACACTTGCCGCAGATGCGCTCCGTCCCCCTCCCTCCCGTCGCCCTGTCTCTCGAGGGTTGGGGGCACTCCTGCTCTCCACCATCTGCCTCCCTGGCGCCACCCTCAGACTTTTCTCGCCCCTGCCCAGGGTCCCATCAGCCAGTTCGGACGGCGGCGACGGCAGCAGCAGGGGGGCGAGGACTTGGGTGCCGAGGCAGCCAGGGTGTTCGGCGAGCAGGCCGAGAGCCTGGTGCAGAAGTAGGGCCAGCGACAGTCTGGAGGTGGTGGCGGGATGCTTGGCACTGTCTCTTTTTGAAGAAGCATCCTGTTCAGGTCGCTCTGAGCCTCTCGGTTCGATGGCGTTCCTTCCTGCCTACCCCCAGCCCCGGTCAAGCCTGCGGCAGGACGGAAGCGAGGCGGGCGGATGAGGGAGTGAGAGATGCAGAAATCAAGGTGGGAGGTGGGGCAAGGGCACGGCAGGCTTTCGAGGGCCGGGAGCCGGGCTTAGAGAGCGGATGCTGCTGGCCGTTTTGGCACGGAGGCGGCGGGAACGCCGCCGGCTCCTAAAGAGTCCCTCCTTCCCTCTCCGGCAGTGGCATGGGGAGCGGGCTGCAGGCAGGGTGGCGACAGGGCGGGCTGGAGCTGGGGAAGCGCGCGGCAGGGGGTGACGCTGACGGCCGCTCAGGCATGGAGCCAGAAGGGACGCCGCCGTCTGGGACCGAAAGTCACTCGCCTTCACGTCCCAGCTTTCGGGGCGGGGGGGGGGGAGGGGGGGACCAGCGCGTGCGAGCTGCCGTGTGTGGCGGGTGCGTGCGGGGCTGCCAGACGTGCGGGCTGGCCGCCCAAGACGTGCTCGCGGGCCTGGACTGGGTCCCGGGGCTGCGGGTCCGATCGACGAGACCTGGTCTCCCCAGCACCAGGAGGGGAGGCCGGGTCCACCCACATTGGGGGGGTGGGGGGGAGGGGAGGTGGGCAGGGGGCAGGCCCCGAGCTCCAGGAGGAGAAATCTACAAAGGAAACAAATCTACGGGCCGCTCATGTGACTAGGGTTCCAAGCGGGGCCTGGAGAAGGAGGTCTGCCCAGAGCTACACGGCAAACCCATAGGGCCGGACGGGGGAAGCCAACAGGCGTCGCCCGGTGCTAAGCGCCCAGCCGGGCGGGGCATGGCGAAGCCAAGAGGCGTGGCCCGGCGCTAAGCGCCCGGCCGGGCGGGGCCTGGCAAAGCCAACAAGCGTCGGCCGGCGTTAAGCACCCGGCTGGGCGGAGCCGGAGAAGCCAACAGGTGTCCGCCGGCGCTAAGCGCCCAGCCGGGCGGAACCGGGCGAAGCAACCAGGTCTACCCCGGCGCTAAGCGTTAGGCCGAGCGGGGCCGGGCGAAGCCAACCAGCGTGGCCCGGCGCTGCGCGCCCGGCCGGGCGGGGCCGGGTGAAGCCAAGGGGCGTCCCCCGGCGCTAAGCGTTAGGCCGGGCGGGGCCGGGTGAAGCCAAGGGGCGTCCCCCGGCGCTGAGCGCCCAGCCGGGCGGGGCCGGGCGAAGCAACCAGGTCTACCCCGGCGCTAAGCGTTAGGCCGGGCGGGGCCGGGCGAAGCCAACCGGCGTGGCCCGGCGCTGCGCGCCCGGCCGGGCGGGGCCGGGTGAAGCCAAGGGGCGTCCCCCGGCGCTAAGCGTTAGGCCGGGCGGGGCCGGGTGAAGCCAAGGGGCGTCCCCCGGCGCTGAGCGCCCAGCCGGGCGGGGCCGGGCGAAGCAACCAGGTCCACCCCGGCGCTAAGCGTTAGGCCGAGCGGGGCCGGGCGAAGCCAACCGGCGTGGCCCGGCGCTGAGCGCCCGGCCGGGCGGGGCCGGGTGAAGCCAAGGGGCGTCCCCCGGCGCTAAGCGCCCAGCCGGGCGGGGCCGGGCGAAGCAACCAGGTCTACCCCGGCGCTAAGCGTTAGGCCGAGCGGGGCCGGGCGAAGCCAACCGGCGTGGCCCGGCGCTGAGCGCCCGGCCGGGCGGGGCCGGGTGAAGCCAAGGGGCGTCCCCCGGCGCTAAGCGTTAGGCCGGGCGGAGCCGGGCGAAGCCAACCGGCGTGGCCCGGCGCTAAGCGCCCGGCCGGGCGGGGCCGGGTGAAGCCAAGGGGCGTCCCCCGGCGCTAAGCGCCCGGCCGGGCGGGGCCCGGCGAAGCCAAGAGGCATCCTCCGGCGCTAAGCATTGGGCCGGGCGGGGCCGGGCGAAGCCAACCGGCGTCGCCCGGCGCTAAGCGCCCGGCCGGGCGGAGCCGGGCGAAGTTAACAGGTCTACCCCGGCGGTAAGCGTTAAGCTGGGCGGGGCCAGGCGAAGCAACCAGGTCTACCCCGGCGCCTAGCACCCGGCCGGGCGGGGCCCGGCCAAGACACCAGGTCTACCCCGCCGCTAAAGGTCAGGCTGGCACGGCCGGACAGGGGTAGCAGGTGTACCCCGCCGCTGAGCGCCCGGCTGGCCGGGCCAGGCGAGAACAGCAGGTCTTCCCCGCTGCGCCAACAGGCTTGCAGGGCGCAGGCGAAGACACCAGGTCTACCCCGCCGCCTAGCGCCCGGCTGGCGGGGCCCGGCCAAGACACCAGGTCTACCCCGCCGCCTAGCGCCGGGCTGGCGGGGCCCGGCCGAGACACCAGGTCTACCCCGCCGCTAAAGGTCAGGCTGGCACGGCCGGACAGGGGCAGCAGGTGTACCCCGCCGCTGAGCGCCCGGCTGGCCGGGCCAGGCGAGAACAGCAGGTCTTCCCCGCTGCGCCAACAGGCTTGCAGGGCGCAGGCGAAGACACCAGGTCTACCCCGCCGCCTAGCG
>NW_027183566.1:65000-72500 GCF_041296385.1 Aphelocoma coerulescens | reverse complement strand
CGGAACCCTTCCGAGCGTGCGAGAAAGCGCCACCGACCATGCCCACGGGCCACCGGCTTTCGCCCGCCTCGCGGCGATCGGCTTTCCCTCCGGAAAAGCCAGGGGGAACGGCAAACAGCGGAGGGGAAAAAAAAAAGGCACGACAGCGCGCGTCACATAACCCCGTGCTACCCACGGGGGCCGCGGGCCTGGGGGGCGAGGCGCGCGCCTCTCACTCCCCCCCCCTTTAATCCCAACGACCTCTCAAAGAACGCCTCCTTCTCGTCTCTCTCCCTTTCGGCGTTCGTGGCCCGCGCGCCTTTGTGCCGCGCTTCTCCGTCGTGCCGCGGCGGCTTAAGGCCGCGAGAAAAAAAAAAAAAACAAACAGCGTAAGGCCGGGGCAGGCACCCCCCCAGTGCAACCGCACAAGCCGGCACACACGCCTGAAACAGCGGACCTTCTCGCAACCCAGCCCACCGGCAACCACGGCAGCCGGGACAGGCCCGACACCACGGGCCGCCCCAGCGTCGCGGCTCAGTCGATGCCGGCCGAAAACAAGGAAGGGCGAGGCGCCGCCGCCTCGCCGGCAAGCATTCTCACAGGGCTCTCTCTTGTCGGGCTTCCGGTCCGCTCTCGGCAGCCGGCCACCGCAGGCCGGCCGCCGCCCCTGAGACCTTCCCGCCCGCTACGCGGGTTCCCCAGCTTAGGGCCGAGGAAGGGGGACGACTTCAACACACAGCGGGGGGGGGGGCGAGGCGCCGCCGCCCCGCCACAACATCGGGCGACTCCCGTCACCGAGCCCCTCGGCCAACCGGGCGAGGCCGGAGGCAAGGCCGCACGCCCCACCGGAGCGTCCCCGTGGCACCGCCGACACACCAAGCACAGGTCGGGAGCCGGGAACGGGGCGCCGCCACCTCGGCCAACTGGGCCCATCCTCGGAGCTCTCAGGGAAGGGCCGGGAAAAGCCCCGTCGGGGCTCCGCGAAACAGAGCGCGCCCCGGCCGCGTCCACCCCACCGGCTGCCAGCCACCGCACCAGACTGACAGCCGAAAACCGAGCCCGCCGAGCGGGCACCGGCTTAAGGCCGGGCAGAAAAGGAACGAGGCGCCGCCGCCTCGGCCACCACCGGACTTTCCCCTGCGGCCCCCCTGCACGGAGTCGGCAGCCGCCAGGGTCGGAGGGAGGATACACTCACGGGTCTCTCGCCACCCCACCTAGGCCGACAAGCGGCTCACACAGTCTCTCTCTTTTTCGGCCTTTCCCATCAACTGGGGCTGTGAAACCAGGATAAAAGCCACGCGACTCATATCCCGCTTATTCGACACTCTTCGTTCTGGCAACCGCGCGCGCGGCCGCCGCTCTCGACCTTCGACACAGGCACCGCCAGCCTGCGGGGACACGGCCCATCACCCGCTCCCATAATACGGACAGACGAGTCCAAGGCCCCGGACGCCTCCAAGAGAACCAATCGTACTTGACCGGGGCGGTGCGCTGGCGCACGCCGCCTCCTACCATGACGCAACTGGAGGCAGCCAGAAACAGCGACCCCTTGGTGAACTTCCAGGACGGGTGGGGCAACAGGTCTACCCGGCCCCTGCCGAAATTTGCCTAAGTCCCGCCGGAGCTGGGTAGACCTGTTCGCCCCGCGACCGGGCACCACCGCGGCGCCACGCCGACGGTTTCGGGGCGCGGCCGGCGGCCGCGGCCGGGCCCGGATCCGGGTAGACCTGTCCGCCCGGAGCCTTCCCCGGGCCGGGTAGACCTGTTCACGCCGAGACCGGGCGCCGCCAGGGGAGCCACGCGGGCAGTTTCGTGGCACGGCCGGCGGCCGCGGCCGAGCCCGGATCCGGGTAGACCTGTTCGCCCTCTGGCCGGACGCTGCCGGGACAGTACGCTGACGGCTCCGGCAACCGCTGGTGGCCGCAGCCGACCCCGGAGACAAGGCATCCTCCTGCCATCCCTGAGCCGGGGGAACCCCACAGCCCCGGAACGCCCCGGAACCGTATGGCTCTAGCAGCCCTGTCCCGCCTGAGAACCCGGTTTCAAGACCAATACGTATTTTCGACAAAACTCAACCTTTAATTTTTGAACGAGTACATCTTTCTTCTGCTAGGAACAAGGAAGTTTCCTGGGGAAAAAAAAAATTCTTTGCGAATTTTACTCCGTTTTCTTGGGCGCCCACACCACAGCCGGCCACGCTCGGGAGGATCGTGTGCCCTTAGCTCGGCCAGCCCACACACATTGACGCACCAAAACGGACGCCCCTCCCCACCCCACCCCGGGCACCACGCCCAGCCCCACCAGAGCAGAGCACCTCTAGGGAGACAGCGGGGAGGGGAAGCAGGTGCATAGGAACAGGGAACGAAGCCGATGGCCGCCGGCGCGACTGGCCCCGCCCACCAGGAGGGGCCGGGGCCGAGGCCGGGGGGACCGGGCGGCCGCCTTCGGGCCGGTTCTTTCGGGGTCCGCCGAGGTCCCCGTCTCCCGCCGCCGCTTCGGGGGGCCGCGGGGGCGCCGCGCCCAGGTGCCCGAGGCCGGCAGGCAGCGGGCGAGCCCCGGCGGGACGAGCCCCGCCCGCCGGCGAGGGCCGGGCGGCGGCCGGGGCCGGGCCCGGATCCGGGTAGACCTGTCCGCCCGGAGCCGTCCCCGGGCCGGGTAGACCTGTTCACGCCGAGACCGGGCGCCGCCAGGGGAGCCACGCGGGCGGTTTCGTGGCACGGCCGGCGGCCGCGGCCGAGCCCGGATCCGGGTAGACCTGTTCGCCCTCTGGCCGGACGCTGCCGGGACAGTACGCTGACGGCTCCGGCAACCGCTGGTGGCCGCAGCCGACCCCGGAGACAAGGCATCCTCCTGCCATCCCTGAGCCGGGGGAACCCCACAGCCCCGGAACGCCCCGGAACCGTATGGCTCTAGCAGCCCTGTCCCGCCTGAGAACCCGGTTTCAAGACCAATACGTATTTTCGACAAAACTCAACCTTTAATTTTTGAACGAGTACATCTTTCTTCTGCTAGGAACAAGGAAGTTTCCTGGGGAAAAAAAAAATTCTTTGCGAATTTTACTCCGTTTTCTTGGGCGCCCACACCACAGCCGGCCACGCTCGGGAGGATCGTGTGCCCTTAGCTCGGCCAGCCCACACACATTGACGCACCAAAACGGACGCCCCTCCCCACCCCACCCCGGGCACCACGCCCAGCCCCACCAGAGCAGAGCACCTCTAGGGAGACAGCGGGGAGGGGAAGCAGGTGCATAGGAACAGGGAACGAAGCCGATGGCCGCCGGCGCGACTGGCCCCGCCCACCAGGAGGGGCCGGGGCCGAGGCCGGGGGGACCGGGCGGCCGCCTTCGGGCCGGTTCTTTCGGGGTCCGCCGAGGTCCCCGTCTCCCGCCGCCGCTTCGGGGGGCCGCGGGGGCGCCGCGCCCAGGTGCCCGAGGCCGGCAGGCAGCGGGCGAGCCCCGGCGGGACGAGCCCCGCCCGCCGGCGAGGGCCGGGCGGCGGCCGCGGCCGGGCCCGGATCCGGGTAGACCTGTCCGCCCGGAGCCGTCCCCGGGCCGGGTAGACCTGTTCACGCCGAGACCGGGCGCCGCCAGGGGAGCCACGCGGGCGGTTTCGTGGCACGGCCGGCGGCCGCGGCCGAGCCCGGATCCGGGTAGACCTGTTCGCCCTCTGGCCGGACGCTGCCGGGACAGTACGCTGACGGCTCCGGCAACCGCTGGTGGCCGCAGCCGACCCCGGAGACAAGGCATCCTCCTGCCATCCCTGAGCCGGGGGAACCCCACAGCCCCGGAACGCCCCGGAACCGTATGGCTCTAGCAGCCCTGTCCCGCCTGAGAACCCGGTTTCAAGACCAATACGTATTTTCGACAAAACTCAACCTTTAATTTTTGAACGAGTACATCTTTCTTCTGCTAGGAACAAGGAAGTTTCCTGGGGAAAAAAAAAATTCTTTGCGAATTTTACTCCGTTTTCTTGGGCGCCCACACCACAGCCGGCCACGCTCGGGAGGATCGTGTGCCCTTAGCTCGGCCAGCCCACACACATTGACGCACCAAAACGGACGCCCCTCCCCACCCCACCCCGGGCACCACGCCCAGCCCCACCAGAGCAGAGCACCTCTAGGGAGACAGCGGGGAGGGGAAGCAGGTGCATAGGAACAGGGAACGAAGCCGATGGCCGCCGGCGCGACTGGCCCCGCCCACCAGGAGGGGCCGGGGCCGAGGCCGGGGGGACCGGGCGGCCGCCTTCGGGCCGGTTCTTTCGGGGTCCGCCGAGGTCCCCGTCTCCCGCCGCCGCTTCGGGGGGCCGCGGGGGCGCCGCGCCCCGGTGCCCGAGGCCGGCAGGCAGCGGGCGAGCCCCGGCGGGACGAGCCCCGCCCGCCGGCGAGGGCCGGGGCGGGGGCCCGGGCCGGGGCCGGGGCCGGCGGCCGGGGCCGGGGCCGGGGCCGGGGCCGGCGGCCGGGGCCGGGGCCGGGGCCGGGGCCGGGCGGCCGCCTTCGGGCCGGTTCTTTCAGGGTCCGCCGAGGTCCCCGGCCCCCGCCGCCGCTCCGGCGGGCCGCGGGGGCGCCGCGCCGAGGCGCCCGATGCTGGCAGGGAGCGGGCGGCCCCCGGCCCATGTTCACACGGAGAGATAGGCAGACACAGGGACTCTCAGACCCACTCACAGCCCCGCCGCCCCCCTCTCTTTTTGCCGCGGACGGCCACAGCTGCACACTCATCGACACAGACAGACACACACAGACATAGGCACGCCTGCGCATGGACGCGCACACTTGCCGCAGATGCGCTCCGTCCCCCTCCCTCCCGTCGCCCTGTCTCTCGAGGGTTGGGGGCACTCCTGCTCTCCACCATCTGCCTCCCTGGCGCCACCCTCAGACTTTTCTCGCCCCTGCCCAGGGTCCCATCAGCCAGTTCGGACGGCGGCGACGGCAGCAGCAGGGGGGCGAGGACTTGGGTGCCGAGGCAGCCAGGGTGTTCGGCGAGCAGGCCGAGAGCCTGGTGCAGAAGTAGGGCCAGCGACAGTCTGGAGGTGGTGGCGGGATGCTTGGCACTGTCTCTTTTTGAAGAAGCATCCTGTTCAGGTCGCTCTGAGCCTCTCGGTTCGATGGCGTTCCTTCCTGCCTACCCCCAGCCCCGGTCAAGCCTGCGGCAGGACGGAAGCGAGGCGGGCGGATGAGGGAGTGAGAGATGCAGAAATCAAGGTGGGAGGTGGGGCAAGGGCACGGCAGGCTTTCGAGGGCCGGGAGCCGGGCTTAGAGAGCGGATGCTGCTGGCCGTTTTGGCACGGAGGCGGCGGGAACGCCGCCGGCTCCTAAAGAGTCCCTCCTTCCCTCTCCGGCAGTGGCATGGGGAGCGGGCTGCAGGCAGGGTGGCGACAGGGCGGGCTGGAGCTGGGGAAGCGCGCGGCAGGGGGTGACGCTGACGGCCGCTCAGGCATGGAGCCAGAAGGGACGCCGCCGTCTGGGACCGAAAGTCACTCGCCTTCACGTCCCAGCTTTCGGGGCGGGGGGGGGGGAGGGGGGGACCAGCGCGTGCGAGCTGCCGTGTGTGGCGGGTGCGTGCGGGGCTGCCAGACGTGCGGGCTGGCCGCCCAAGACGTGCTCGCGGGCCTGGACTGGGTCCCGGGGCTGCGGGTCCGATCGACGAGACCTGGTCTCCCCAGCACCAGGAGGGGAGGCCGGGTCCACCCACATTGGGGGGGTGGGGGGGAGGGGAGGTGGGCAGGGGGCAGGCCCCGAGCTCCAGGAGGAGAAATCTACAAAGGAAACAAATCTACGGGCCGCTCATGTGACTAGGGTTCCAAGCGGGGCCTGGAGAAGGAGGTCTGCCCAGAGCTACACGGCAAACCCATAGGGCCGGACGGGGGAAGCCAACAGGCGTCGCCCGGTGCTAAGCGCCCAGCCGGGCGGGGCATGGCGAAGCCAAGAGGCGTGGCCCGGCGCTAAGCGCCCGGCCGGGCGGGGCCTGGCAAAGCCAACAAGCGTCGGCCGGCGTTAAGCACCCGGCTGGGCGGAGCCGGAGAAGCCAACAGGTGTCCGCCGGCGCTAAGCGCCCAGCCGGGCGGAACCGGGCGAAGCAACCAGGTCTACCCCGGCGCTAAGCGTTAGGCCGAGCGGGGCCGGGCGAAGCCAACCAGCGTGGCCCGGCGCTGCGCGCCCGGCCGGGCGGGGCCGGGTGAAGCCAAGGGGCGTCCCCCGGCGCTAAGCGTTAGGCCGGGCGGGGCCGGGTGAAGCCAAGGGGCGTCCCCCGGCGCTGAGCGCCCAGCCGGGCGGGGCCGGGCGAAGCAACCAGGTCTACCCCGGCGCTAAGCGTTAGGCCGGGCGGGGCCGGGCGAAGCCAACCGGCGTGGCCCGGCGCTGCGCGCCCGGCCGGGCGGGGCCGGGTGAAGCCAAGGGGCGTCCCCCGGCGCTAAGCGTTAGGCCGGGCGGGGCCGGGTGAAGCCAAGGGGCGTCCCCCGGCGCTGAGCGCCCAGCCGGGCGGGGCCGGGCGAAGCAACCAGGTCCACCCCGGCGCTAAGCGTTAGGCCGAGCGGGGCCGGGCGAAGCCAACCGGCGTGGCCCGGCGCTGAGCGCCCGGCCGGGCGGGGCCGGGTGAAGCCAAGGGGCGTCCCCCGGCGCTAAGCGCCCAGCCGGGCGGGGCCGGGCGAAGCAACCAGGTCTACCCCGGCGCTAAGCGTTAGGCCGAGCGGGGCCGGGCGAAGCCAACCGGCGTGGCCCGGCGCTGAGCGCCCGGCCGGGCGGGGCCGGGTGAAGCCAAGGGGCGTCCCCCGGCGCTAAGCGTTAGGCCGGGCGGAGCCGGGCGAAGCCAACCGGCGTGGCCCGGCGCTAAGCGCCCGGCCGGGCGGGGCCGGGTGAAGCCAAGGGGCGTCCCCCGGCGCTAAGCGCCCGGCCGGGCGGGGCCCGGCGAAGCCAAGAGGCATCCTCCGGCGCTAAGCATTGGGCCGGGCGGGGCCGGGCGAAGCCAACCGGCGTCGCCCGGCGCTAAGCGCCCGGCCGGGCGGAGCCGGGCGAAGTTAACAGGTCTACCCCGGCGGTAAGCGTTAAGCTGGGCGGGGCCAGGCGAAGCAACCAGGTCTACCCCGGCGCCTAGCACCCGGCCGGGCGGGGCCCGGCCAAGACACCAGGTCTACCCCGCCGCTAAAGGTCAGGCTGGCACGGCCGGACAGGGGTAGCAGGTGTACCCCGCCGCTGAGCGCCCGGCTGGCCGGGCCAGGCGAGAACAGCAGGTCTTCCCCGCTGCGCCAACAGGCTTGCAGGGCGCAGGCGAAGACACCAGGTCTACCCCGCCGCCTAGCGCCCGGCTGGCGGGGCCCGGCCAAGACACCAGGTCTACCCCGCCGCCTAGCGCCGGGCTGGCGGGGCCCGGCCGAGACACCAGGTCTACCCCGCCGCTAAAGGTCAGGCTGGCACGGCCGGACAGGGGCAGCAGGTGTACCCCGCCGCTGAGCGCCCGGCTGGCCGGGCCAGGCGAGAACAGCAGGTCTTCCCCGCTGCGCCAACAGGCTTGCAGGGCGCAGGCGAAGACAC
>NW_027183566.1:45000-52500 GCF_041296385.1 Aphelocoma coerulescens | reverse complement strand
ACGGCAGGCCACGCTCCCGGCCCCACGGAACCCTTCCGAGCGTGCGAGAAAGCGCCACCGACCATGCCCACGGGCCACCGGCTTTCGCCCGCCTCGCGGCGATCGGCTTTCCCTCCGGAAAAGCCAGGGGGAACGGCAAACAGCGGAGGGGAAA
Organism: Aphelocoma coerulescens; assembly: GCF_041296385.1. Lineage (NCBI taxonomy): Eukaryota > Metazoa > Chordata > Aves > Passeriformes > Corvidae > Aphelocoma > Aphelocoma coerulescens. The sequence continues at coordinate 52,346 of NW_027183566.1, read as the reverse complement.
AAAAAAAGGCACGACAGCGCGCGTCACATAACCCCGTGCTACCCACGGGGGCCGCGGGCCTGGGGGGCGAGGCGCGCGCCTCTCACTCCCCCCCCCTTTAATCCCAACGACCTCTCAAAGAACGCCTCCTTCTCGTCTCTCTCCCTTTCGGCGTTCGTGGCCCGCGCGCCTTTGTGCCGCGCTTCTCCGTCGTGCCGCGGCGGCTTAAGGCCGCGAGAAAAAAAAAAAAAACAAACAGCGTAAGGCCGGGGCAGGCACCCCCCCAGTGCAACCGCACAAGCCGGCACACACGCCTGAAACAGCGGACCTTCTCGCAACCCAGCCCACCGGCAACCACGGCAGCCGGGACAGGCCCGACACCACGGGCCGCCCCAGCGTCGCGGCTCAGTCGATGCCGGCCGAAAACAAGGAAGGGCGAGGCGCCGCCGCCTCGCCGGCAAGCATTCTCACAGGGCTCTCTCTTGTCGGGCTTCCGGTCCGCTCTCGGCAGCCGGCCACCGCAGGCCGGCCGCCGCCCCTGAGACCTTCCCGCCCGCTACGCGGGTTCCCCAGCTTAGGGCCGAGGAAGGGGGACGACTTCAACACACAGCGGGGGGGGGGGCGAGGCGCCGCCGCCCCGCCACAACATCGGGCGACTCCCGTCACCGAGCCCCTCGGCCAACCGGGCGAGGCCGGAGGCAAGGCCGCACGCCCCACCGGAGCGTCCCCGTGGCACCGCCGACACACCAAGCACAGGTCGGGAGCCGGGAACGGGGCGCCGCCACCTCGGCCAACTGGGCCCATCCTCGGAGCTCTCAGGGAAGGGCCGGGAAAAGCCCCGTCGGGGCTCCGCGAAACAGAGCGCGCCCCGGCCGCGTCCACCCCACCGGCTGCCAGCCACCGCACCAGACTGACAGCCGAAAACCGAGCCCGCCGAGCGGGCACCGGCTTAAGGCCGGGCAGAAAAGGAACGAGGCGCCGCCGCCTCGGCCACCACCGGACTTTCCCCTGCGGCCCCCCTGCACGGAGTCGGCAGCCGCCAGGGTCGGAGGGAGGATACACTCACGGGTCTCTCGCCACCCCACCTAGGCCGACAAGCGGCTCACACAGTCTCTCTCTTTTTCGGCCTTTCCCATCAACTGGGGCTGTGAAACCAGGATAAAAGCCACGCGACTCATATCCCGCTTATTCGACACTCTTCGTTCTGGCAACCGCGCGCGCGGCCGCCGCTCTCGACCTTCGACACAGGCACCGCCAGCCTGCGGGGACACGGCCCATCACCCGCTCCCATAATACGGACAGACGAGTCCAAGGCCCCGGACGCCTCCAAGAGAACCAATCGTACTTGACCGGGGCGGTGCGCTGGCGCACGCCGCCTCCTACCATGACGCAACTGGAGGCAGCCAGAAACAGCGACCCCTTGGTGAACTTCCAGGACGGGTGGGGCAACAGGTCTACCCGGCCCCTGCCGAAATTTGCCTAAGTCCCGCCGGAGCTGGGTAGACCTGTTCGCCCCGCGACCGGGCACCACCGCGGCGCCACGCCGACGGTTTCGGGGCGCGGCCGGCGGCCGCGGCCGGGCCCGGATCCGGGTAGACCTGTCCGCCCGGAGCCTTCCCCGGGCCGGGTAGACCTGTTCACGCCGAGACCGGGCGCCGCCAGGGGAGCCACGCGGGCAGTTTCGTGGCACGGCCGGCGGCCGCGGCCGAGCCCGGATCCGGGTAGACCTGTTCGCCCTCTGGCCGGACGCTGCCGGGACAGTACGCTGACGGCTCCGGCAACCGCTGGTGGCCGCAGCCGACCCCGGAGACAAGGCATCCTCCTGCCATCCCTGAGCCGGGGGAACCCCACAGCCCCGGAACGCCCCGGAACCGTATGGCTCTAGCAGCCCTGTCCCGCCTGAGAACCCGGTTTCAAGACCAATACGTATTTTCGACAAAACTCAACCTTTAATTTTTGAACGAGTACATCTTTCTTCTGCTAGGAACAAGGAAGTTTCCTGGGGAAAAAAAAAATTCTTTGCGAATTTTACTCCGTTTTCTTGGGCGCCCACACCACAGCCGGCCACGCTCGGGAGGATCGTGTGCCCTTAGCTCGGCCAGCCCACACACATTGACGCACCAAAACGGACGCCCCTCCCCACCCCACCCCGGGCACCACGCCCAGCCCCACCAGAGCAGAGCACCTCTAGGGAGACAGCGGGGAGGGGAAGCAGGTGCATAGGAACAGGGAACGAAGCCGATGGCCGCCGGCGCGACTGGCCCCGCCCACCAGGAGGGGCCGGGGCCGAGGCCGGGGGGACCGGGCGGCCGCCTTCGGGCCGGTTCTTTCGGGGTCCGCCGAGGTCCCCGTCTCCCGCCGCCGCTTCGGGGGGCCGCGGGGGCGCCGCGCCCAGGTGCCCGAGGCCGGCAGGCAGCGGGCGAGCCCCGGCGGGACGAGCCCCGCCCGCCGGCGAGGGCCGGGCGGCGGCCGGGGCCGGGCCCGGATCCGGGTAGACCTGTCCGCCCGGAGCCGTCCCCGGGCCGGGTAGACCTGTTCACGCCGAGACCGGGCGCCGCCAGGGGAGCCACGCGGGCGGTTTCGTGGCACGGCCGGCGGCCGCGGCCGAGCCCGGATCCGGGTAGACCTGTTCGCCCTCTGGCCGGACGCTGCCGGGACAGTACGCTGACGGCTCCGGCAACCGCTGGTGGCCGCAGCCGACCCCGGAGACAAGGCATCCTCCTGCCATCCCTGAGCCGGGGGAACCCCACAGCCCCGGAACGCCCCGGAACCGTATGGCTCTAGCAGCCCTGTCCCGCCTGAGAACCCGGTTTCAAGACCAATACGTATTTTCGACAAAACTCAACCTTTAATTTTTGAACGAGTACATCTTTCTTCTGCTAGGAACAAGGAAGTTTCCTGGGGAAAAAAAAAATTCTTTGCGAATTTTACTCCGTTTTCTTGGGCGCCCACACCACAGCCGGCCACGCTCGGGAGGATCGTGTGCCCTTAGCTCGGCCAGCCCACACACATTGACGCACCAAAACGGACGCCCCTCCCCACCCCACCCCGGGCACCACGCCCAGCCCCACCAGAGCAGAGCACCTCTAGGGAGACAGCGGGGAGGGGAAGCAGGTGCATAGGAACAGGGAACGAAGCCGATGGCCGCCGGCGCGACTGGCCCCGCCCACCAGGAGGGGCCGGGGCCGAGGCCGGGGGGACCGGGCGGCCGCCTTCGGGCCGGTTCTTTCGGGGTCCGCCGAGGTCCCCGTCTCCCGCCGCCGCTTCGGGGGGCCGCGGGGGCGCCGCGCCCAGGTGCCCGAGGCCGGCAGGCAGCGGGCGAGCCCCGGCGGGACGAGCCCCGCCCGCCGGCGAGGGCCGGGCGGCGGCCGCGGCCGGGCCCGGATCCGGGTAGACCTGTCCGCCCGGAGCCGTCCCCGGGCCGGGTAGACCTGTTCACGCCGAGACCGGGCGCCGCCAGGGGAGCCACGCGGGCGGTTTCGTGGCACGGCCGGCGGCCGCGGCCGAGCCCGGATCCGGGTAGACCTGTTCGCCCTCTGGCCGGACGCTGCCGGGACAGTACGCTGACGGCTCCGGCAACCGCTGGTGGCCGCAGCCGACCCCGGAGACAAGGCATCCTCCTGCCATCCCTGAGCCGGGGGAACCCCACAGCCCCGGAACGCCCCGGAACCGTATGGCTCTAGCAGCCCTGTCCCGCCTGAGAACCCGGTTTCAAGACCAATACGTATTTTCGACAAAACTCAACCTTTAATTTTTGAACGAGTACATCTTTCTTCTGCTAGGAACAAGGAAGTTTCCTGGGGAAAAAAAAAATTCTTTGCGAATTTTACTCCGTTTTCTTGGGCGCCCACACCACAGCCGGCCACGCTCGGGAGGATCGTGTGCCCTTAGCTCGGCCAGCCCACACACATTGACGCACCAAAACGGACGCCCCTCCCCACCCCACCCCGGGCACCACGCCCAGCCCCACCAGAGCAGAGCACCTCTAGGGAGACAGCGGGGAGGGGAAGCAGGTGCATAGGAACAGGGAACGAAGCCGATGGCCGCCGGCGCGACTGGCCCCGCCCACCAGGAGGGGCCGGGGCCGAGGCCGGGGGGACCGGGCGGCCGCCTTCGGGCCGGTTCTTTCGGGGTCCGCCGAGGTCCCCGTCTCCCGCCGCCGCTTCGGGGGGCCGCGGGGGCGCCGCGCCCCGGTGCCCGAGGCCGGCAGGCAGCGGGCGAGCCCCGGCGGGACGAGCCCCGCCCGCCGGCGAGGGCCGGGGCGGGGGCCCGGGCCGGGGCCGGGGCCGGCGGCCGGGGCCGGGGCCGGGGCCGGGGCCGGCGGCCGGGGCCGGGGCCGGGGCCGGGGCCGGGCGGCCGCCTTCGGGCCGGTTCTTTCAGGGTCCGCCGAGGTCCCCGGCCCCCGCCGCCGCTCCGGCGGGCCGCGGGGGCGCCGCGCCGAGGCGCCCGATGCTGGCAGGGAGCGGGCGGCCCCCGGCCCATGTTCACACGGAGAGATAGGCAGACACAGGGACTCTCAGACCCACTCACAGCCCCGCCGCCCCCCTCTCTTTTTGCCGCGGACGGCCACAGCTGCACACTCATCGACACAGACAGACACACACAGACATAGGCACGCCTGCGCATGGACGCGCACACTTGCCGCAGATGCGCTCCGTCCCCCTCCCTCCCGTCGCCCTGTCTCTCGAGGGTTGGGGGCACTCCTGCTCTCCACCATCTGCCTCCCTGGCGCCACCCTCAGACTTTTCTCGCCCCTGCCCAGGGTCCCATCAGCCAGTTCGGACGGCGGCGACGGCAGCAGCAGGGGGGCGAGGACTTGGGTGCCGAGGCAGCCAGGGTGTTCGGCGAGCAGGCCGAGAGCCTGGTGCAGAAGTAGGGCCAGCGACAGTCTGGAGGTGGTGGCGGGATGCTTGGCACTGTCTCTTTTTGAAGAAGCATCCTGTTCAGGTCGCTCTGAGCCTCTCGGTTCGATGGCGTTCCTTCCTGCCTACCCCCAGCCCCGGTCAAGCCTGCGGCAGGACGGAAGCGAGGCGGGCGGATGAGGGAGTGAGAGATGCAGAAATCAAGGTGGGAGGTGGGGCAAGGGCACGGCAGGCTTTCGAGGGCCGGGAGCCGGGCTTAGAGAGCGGATGCTGCTGGCCGTTTTGGCACGGAGGCGGCGGGAACGCCGCCGGCTCCTAAAGAGTCCCTCCTTCCCTCTCCGGCAGTGGCATGGGGAGCGGGCTGCAGGCAGGGTGGCGACAGGGCGGGCTGGAGCTGGGGAAGCGCGCGGCAGGGGGTGACGCTGACGGCCGCTCAGGCATGGAGCCAGAAGGGACGCCGCCGTCTGGGACCGAAAGTCACTCGCCTTCACGTCCCAGCTTTCGGGGCGGGGGGGGGGGAGGGGGGGACCAGCGCGTGCGAGCTGCCGTGTGTGGCGGGTGCGTGCGGGGCTGCCAGACGTGCGGGCTGGCCGCCCAAGACGTGCTCGCGGGCCTGGACTGGGTCCCGGGGCTGCGGGTCCGATCGACGAGACCTGGTCTCCCCAGCACCAGGAGGGGAGGCCGGGTCCACCCACATTGGGGGGGTGGGGGGGAGGGGAGGTGGGCAGGGGGCAGGCCCCGAGCTCCAGGAGGAGAAATCTACAAAGGAAACAAATCTACGGGCCGCTCATGTGACTAGGGTTCCAAGCGGGGCCTGGAGAAGGAGGTCTGCCCAGAGCTACACGGCAAACCCATAGGGCCGGACGGGGGAAGCCAACAGGCGTCGCCCGGTGCTAAGCGCCCAGCCGGGCGGGGCATGGCGAAGCCAAGAGGCGTGGCCCGGCGCTAAGCGCCCGGCCGGGCGGGGCCTGGCAAAGCCAACAAGCGTCGGCCGGCGTTAAGCACCCGGCTGGGCGGAGCCGGAGAAGCCAACAGGTGTCCGCCGGCGCTAAGCGCCCAGCCGGGCGGAACCGGGCGAAGCAACCAGGTCTACCCCGGCGCTAAGCGTTAGGCCGAGCGGGGCCGGGCGAAGCCAACCAGCGTGGCCCGGCGCTGCGCGCCCGGCCGGGCGGGGCCGGGTGAAGCCAAGGGGCGTCCCCCGGCGCTAAGCGTTAGGCCGGGCGGGGCCGGGTGAAGCCAAGGGGCGTCCCCCGGCGCTGAGCGCCCAGCCGGGCGGGGCCGGGCGAAGCAACCAGGTCTACCCCGGCGCTAAGCGTTAGGCCGGGCGGGGCCGGGCGAAGCCAACCGGCGTGGCCCGGCGCTGCGCGCCCGGCCGGGCGGGGCCGGGTGAAGCCAAGGGGCGTCCCCCGGCGCTAAGCGTTAGGCCGGGCGGGGCCGGGTGAAGCCAAGGGGCGTCCCCCGGCGCTGAGCGCCCAGCCGGGCGGGGCCGGGCGAAGCAACCAGGTCCACCCCGGCGCTAAGCGTTAGGCCGAGCGGGGCCGGGCGAAGCCAACCGGCGTGGCCCGGCGCTGAGCGCCCGGCCGGGCGGGGCCGGGTGAAGCCAAGGGGCGTCCCCCGGCGCTAAGCGCCCAGCCGGGCGGGGCCGGGCGAAGCAACCAGGTCTACCCCGGCGCTAAGCGTTAGGCCGAGCGGGGCCGGGCGAAGCCAACCGGCGTGGCCCGGCGCTGAGCGCCCGGCCGGGCGGGGCCGGGTGAAGCCAAGGGGCGTCCCCCGGCGCTAAGCGTTAGGCCGGGCGGAGCCGGGCGAAGCCAACCGGCGTGGCCCGGCGCTAAGCGCCCGGCCGGGCGGGGCCGGGTGAAGCCAAGGGGCGTCCCCCGGCGCTAAGCGCCCGGCCGGGCGGGGCCCGGCGAAGCCAAGAGGCATCCTCCGGCGCTAAGCATTGGGCCGGGCGGGGCCGGGCGAAGCCAACCGGCGTCGCCCGGCGCTAAGCGCCCGGCCGGGCGGAGCCGGGCGAAGTTAACAGGTCTACCCCGGCGGTAAGCGTTAAGCTGGGCGGGGCCAGGCGAAGCAACCAGGTCTACCCCGGCGCCTAGCACCCGGCCGGGCGGGGCCCGGCCAAGACACCAGGTCTACCCCGCCGCTAAAGGTCAGGCTGGCACGGCCGGACAGGGGTAGCAGGTGTACCCCGCCGCTGAGCGCCCGGCTGGCCGGGCCAGGCGAGAACAGCAGGTCTTCCCCGCTGCGCCAACAGGCTTGCAGGGCGCAGGCGAAGACACCAGGTCTACCCCGCCGCCTAGCGCCCGGCTGGCGGGGCCCGGCCAAGACACCAGGTCTACCCCGCCGCCTAGCGCCGGGCTGGCGGGGCCCGGCCGAGACACCAGGTCTACCCCGCCGCTAAAGGTCAGGCTGGCACGGCCGGACAGGGGCAGCAGGTGTACCCCGCCGCTGAGCGCCCGGCTGGCCGGGCCAGGCGAGAACAGCAGGTCTTCCCCGCTGCGCCAACAG
>NW_027183566.1:25000-32500 GCF_041296385.1 Aphelocoma coerulescens | reverse complement strand
GGACGGGACCACGGCGGGAGGAGGCCACGGCAGGCCACGCTCCCGGCCCCACGGAACCCTTCCGAGCGTGCGAGAAAGCGCCACCGACCATGCCCACGGGCCACCGGCTTTCGCCCGCCTCGCGGCGATCGGCTTTCCCTCCGGAAAAGCCAGGGGGAACGGCAAACAGCGGAGGGGAAAAAAAAAAGGCACGACAGCGCGCGTCACATAACCCCGTGCTACCCACGGGGGCCGCGGGCCTGGGGGGCGAGGCGCGCGCCTCTCACTCCCCCCCCCTTTAATCCCAACGACCTCTCAAAGAACGCCTCCTTCTCGTCTCTCTCCCTTTCGGCGTTCGTGGCCCGCGCGCCTTTGTGCCGCGCTTCTCCGTCGTGCCGCGGCGGCTTAAGGCCGCGAGAAAAAAAAAAAAAACAAACAGCGTAAGGCCGGGGCAGGCACCCCCCCAGTGCAACCGCACAAGCCGGCACACACGCCTGAAACAGCGGACCTTCTCGCAACCCAGCCCACCGGCAACCACGGCAGCCGGGACAGGCCCGACACCACGGGCCGCCCCAGCGTCGCGGCTCAGTCGATGCCGGCCGAAAACAAGGAAGGGCGAGGCGCCGCCGCCTCGCCGGCAAGCATTCTCACAGGGCTCTCTCTTGTCGGGCTTCCGGTCCGCTCTCGGCAGCCGGCCACCGCAGGCCGGCCGCCGCCCCTGAGACCTTCCCGCCCGCTACGCGGGTTCCCCAGCTTAGGGCCGAGGAAGGGGGACGACTTCAACACACAGCGGGGGGGGGGGCGAGGCGCCGCCGCCCCGCCACAACATCGGGCGACTCCCGTCACCGAGCCCCTCGGCCAACCGGGCGAGGCCGGAGGCAAGGCCGCACGCCCCACCGGAGCGTCCCCGTGGCACCGCCGACACACCAAGCACAGGTCGGGAGCCGGGAACGGGGCGCCGCCACCTCGGCCAACTGGGCCCATCCTCGGAGCTCTCAGGGAAGGGCCGGGAAAAGCCCCGTCGGGGCTCCGCGAAACAGAGCGCGCCCCGGCCGCGTCCACCCCACCGGCTGCCAGCCACCGCACCAGACTGACAGCCGAAAACCGAGCCCGCCGAGCGGGCACCGGCTTAAGGCCGGGCAGAAAAGGAACGAGGCGCCGCCGCCTCGGCCACCACCGGACTTTCCCCTGCGGCCCCCCTGCACGGAGTCGGCAGCCGCCAGGGTCGGAGGGAGGATACACTCACGGGTCTCTCGCCACCCCACCTAGGCCGACAAGCGGCTCACACAGTCTCTCTCTTTTTCGGCCTTTCCCATCAACTGGGGCTGTGAAACCAGGATAAAAGCCACGCGACTCATATCCCGCTTATTCGACACTCTTCGTTCTGGCAACCGCGCGCGCGGCCGCCGCTCTCGACCTTCGACACAGGCACCGCCAGCCTGCGGGGACACGGCCCATCACCCGCTCCCATAATACGGACAGACGAGTCCAAGGCCCCGGACGCCTCCAAGAGAACCAATCGTACTTGACCGGGGCGGTGCGCTGGCGCACGCCGCCTCCTACCATGACGCAACTGGAGGCAGCCAGAAACAGCGACCCCTTGGTGAACTTCCAGGACGGGTGGGGCAACAGGTCTACCCGGCCCCTGCCGAAATTTGCCTAAGTCCCGCCGGAGCTGGGTAGACCTGTTCGCCCCGCGACCGGGCACCACCGCGGCGCCACGCCGACGGTTTCGGGGCGCGGCCGGCGGCCGCGGCCGGGCCCGGATCCGGGTAGACCTGTCCGCCCGGAGCCTTCCCCGGGCCGGGTAGACCTGTTCACGCCGAGACCGGGCGCCGCCAGGGGAGCCACGCGGGCAGTTTCGTGGCACGGCCGGCGGCCGCGGCCGAGCCCGGATCCGGGTAGACCTGTTCGCCCTCTGGCCGGACGCTGCCGGGACAGTACGCTGACGGCTCCGGCAACCGCTGGTGGCCGCAGCCGACCCCGGAGACAAGGCATCCTCCTGCCATCCCTGAGCCGGGGGAACCCCACAGCCCCGGAACGCCCCGGAACCGTATGGCTCTAGCAGCCCTGTCCCGCCTGAGAACCCGGTTTCAAGACCAATACGTATTTTCGACAAAACTCAACCTTTAATTTTTGAACGAGTACATCTTTCTTCTGCTAGGAACAAGGAAGTTTCCTGGGGAAAAAAAAAATTCTTTGCGAATTTTACTCCGTTTTCTTGGGCGCCCACACCACAGCCGGCCACGCTCGGGAGGATCGTGTGCCCTTAGCTCGGCCAGCCCACACACATTGACGCACCAAAACGGACGCCCCTCCCCACCCCACCCCGGGCACCACGCCCAGCCCCACCAGAGCAGAGCACCTCTAGGGAGACAGCGGGGAGGGGAAGCAGGTGCATAGGAACAGGGAACGAAGCCGATGGCCGCCGGCGCGACTGGCCCCGCCCACCAGGAGGGGCCGGGGCCGAGGCCGGGGGGACCGGGCGGCCGCCTTCGGGCCGGTTCTTTCGGGGTCCGCCGAGGTCCCCGTCTCCCGCCGCCGCTTCGGGGGGCCGCGGGGGCGCCGCGCCCAGGTGCCCGAGGCCGGCAGGCAGCGGGCGAGCCCCGGCGGGACGAGCCCCGCCCGCCGGCGAGGGCCGGGCGGCGGCCGGGGCCGGGCCCGGATCCGGGTAGACCTGTCCGCCCGGAGCCGTCCCCGGGCCGGGTAGACCTGTTCACGCCGAGACCGGGCGCCGCCAGGGGAGCCACGCGGGCGGTTTCGTGGCACGGCCGGCGGCCGCGGCCGAGCCCGGATCCGGGTAGACCTGTTCGCCCTCTGGCCGGACGCTGCCGGGACAGTACGCTGACGGCTCCGGCAACCGCTGGTGGCCGCAGCCGACCCCGGAGACAAGGCATCCTCCTGCCATCCCTGAGCCGGGGGAACCCCACAGCCCCGGAACGCCCCGGAACCGTATGGCTCTAGCAGCCCTGTCCCGCCTGAGAACCCGGTTTCAAGACCAATACGTATTTTCGACAAAACTCAACCTTTAATTTTTGAACGAGTACATCTTTCTTCTGCTAGGAACAAGGAAGTTTCCTGGGGAAAAAAAAAATTCTTTGCGAATTTTACTCCGTTTTCTTGGGCGCCCACACCACAGCCGGCCACGCTCGGGAGGATCGTGTGCCCTTAGCTCGGCCAGCCCACACACATTGACGCACCAAAACGGACGCCCCTCCCCACCCCACCCCGGGCACCACGCCCAGCCCCACCAGAGCAGAGCACCTCTAGGGAGACAGCGGGGAGGGGAAGCAGGTGCATAGGAACAGGGAACGAAGCCGATGGCCGCCGGCGCGACTGGCCCCGCCCACCAGGAGGGGCCGGGGCCGAGGCCGGGGGGACCGGGCGGCCGCCTTCGGGCCGGTTCTTTCGGGGTCCGCCGAGGTCCCCGTCTCCCGCCGCCGCTTCGGGGGGCCGCGGGGGCGCCGCGCCCAGGTGCCCGAGGCCGGCAGGCAGCGGGCGAGCCCCGGCGGGACGAGCCCCGCCCGCCGGCGAGGGCCGGGCGGCGGCCGCGGCCGGGCCCGGATCCGGGTAGACCTGTCCGCCCGGAGCCGTCCCCGGGCCGGGTAGACCTGTTCACGCCGAGACCGGGCGCCGCCAGGGGAGCCACGCGGGCGGTTTCGTGGCACGGCCGGCGGCCGCGGCCGAGCCCGGATCCGGGTAGACCTGTTCGCCCTCTGGCCGGACGCTGCCGGGACAGTACGCTGACGGCTCCGGCAACCGCTGGTGGCCGCAGCCGACCCCGGAGACAAGGCATCCTCCTGCCATCCCTGAGCCGGGGGAACCCCACAGCCCCGGAACGCCCCGGAACCGTATGGCTCTAGCAGCCCTGTCCCGCCTGAGAACCCGGTTTCAAGACCAATACGTATTTTCGACAAAACTCAACCTTTAATTTTTGAACGAGTACATCTTTCTTCTGCTAGGAACAAGGAAGTTTCCTGGGGAAAAAAAAAATTCTTTGCGAATTTTACTCCGTTTTCTTGGGCGCCCACACCACAGCCGGCCACGCTCGGGAGGATCGTGTGCCCTTAGCTCGGCCAGCCCACACACATTGACGCACCAAAACGGACGCCCCTCCCCACCCCACCCCGGGCACCACGCCCAGCCCCACCAGAGCAGAGCACCTCTAGGGAGACAGCGGGGAGGGGAAGCAGGTGCATAGGAACAGGGAACGAAGCCGATGGCCGCCGGCGCGACTGGCCCCGCCCACCAGGAGGGGCCGGGGCCGAGGCCGGGGGGACCGGGCGGCCGCCTTCGGGCCGGTTCTTTCGGGGTCCGCCGAGGTCCCCGTCTCCCGCCGCCGCTTCGGGGGGCCGCGGGGGCGCCGCGCCCCGGTGCCCGAGGCCGGCAGGCAGCGGGCGAGCCCCGGCGGGACGAGCCCCGCCCGCCGGCGAGGGCCGGGGCGGGGGCCCGGGCCGGGGCCGGGGCCGGCGGCCGGGGCCGGGGCCGGGGCCGGGGCCGGCGGCCGGGGCCGGGGCCGGGGCCGGGGCCGGGCGGCCGCCTTCGGGCCGGTTCTTTCAGGGTCCGCCGAGGTCCCCGGCCCCCGCCGCCGCTCCGGCGGGCCGCGGGGGCGCCGCGCCGAGGCGCCCGATGCTGGCAGGGAGCGGGCGGCCCCCGGCCCATGTTCACACGGAGAGATAGGCAGACACAGGGACTCTCAGACCCACTCACAGCCCCGCCGCCCCCCTCTCTTTTTGCCGCGGACGGCCACAGCTGCACACTCATCGACACAGACAGACACACACAGACATAGGCACGCCTGCGCATGGACGCGCACACTTGCCGCAGATGCGCTCCGTCCCCCTCCCTCCCGTCGCCCTGTCTCTCGAGGGTTGGGGGCACTCCTGCTCTCCACCATCTGCCTCCCTGGCGCCACCCTCAGACTTTTCTCGCCCCTGCCCAGGGTCCCATCAGCCAGTTCGGACGGCGGCGACGGCAGCAGCAGGGGGGCGAGGACTTGGGTGCCGAGGCAGCCAGGGTGTTCGGCGAGCAGGCCGAGAGCCTGGTGCAGAAGTAGGGCCAGCGACAGTCTGGAGGTGGTGGCGGGATGCTTGGCACTGTCTCTTTTTGAAGAAGCATCCTGTTCAGGTCGCTCTGAGCCTCTCGGTTCGATGGCGTTCCTTCCTGCCTACCCCCAGCCCCGGTCAAGCCTGCGGCAGGACGGAAGCGAGGCGGGCGGATGAGGGAGTGAGAGATGCAGAAATCAAGGTGGGAGGTGGGGCAAGGGCACGGCAGGCTTTCGAGGGCCGGGAGCCGGGCTTAGAGAGCGGATGCTGCTGGCCGTTTTGGCACGGAGGCGGCGGGAACGCCGCCGGCTCCTAAAGAGTCCCTCCTTCCCTCTCCGGCAGTGGCATGGGGAGCGGGCTGCAGGCAGGGTGGCGACAGGGCGGGCTGGAGCTGGGGAAGCGCGCGGCAGGGGGTGACGCTGACGGCCGCTCAGGCATGGAGCCAGAAGGGACGCCGCCGTCTGGGACCGAAAGTCACTCGCCTTCACGTCCCAGCTTTCGGGGCGGGGGGGGGGGAGGGGGGGACCAGCGCGTGCGAGCTGCCGTGTGTGGCGGGTGCGTGCGGGGCTGCCAGACGTGCGGGCTGGCCGCCCAAGACGTGCTCGCGGGCCTGGACTGGGTCCCGGGGCTGCGGGTCCGATCGACGAGACCTGGTCTCCCCAGCACCAGGAGGGGAGGCCGGGTCCACCCACATTGGGGGGGTGGGGGGGAGGGGAGGTGGGCAGGGGGCAGGCCCCGAGCTCCAGGAGGAGAAATCTACAAAGGAAACAAATCTACGGGCCGCTCATGTGACTAGGGTTCCAAGCGGGGCCTGGAGAAGGAGGTCTGCCCAGAGCTACACGGCAAACCCATAGGGCCGGACGGGGGAAGCCAACAGGCGTCGCCCGGTGCTAAGCGCCCAGCCGGGCGGGGCATGGCGAAGCCAAGAGGCGTGGCCCGGCGCTAAGCGCCCGGCCGGGCGGGGCCTGGCAAAGCCAACAAGCGTCGGCCGGCGTTAAGCACCCGGCTGGGCGGAGCCGGAGAAGCCAACAGGTGTCCGCCGGCGCTAAGCGCCCAGCCGGGCGGAACCGGGCGAAGCAACCAGGTCTACCCCGGCGCTAAGCGTTAGGCCGAGCGGGGCCGGGCGAAGCCAACCAGCGTGGCCCGGCGCTGCGCGCCCGGCCGGGCGGGGCCGGGTGAAGCCAAGGGGCGTCCCCCGGCGCTAAGCGTTAGGCCGGGCGGGGCCGGGTGAAGCCAAGGGGCGTCCCCCGGCGCTGAGCGCCCAGCCGGGCGGGGCCGGGCGAAGCAACCAGGTCTACCCCGGCGCTAAGCGTTAGGCCGGGCGGGGCCGGGCGAAGCCAACCGGCGTGGCCCGGCGCTGCGCGCCCGGCCGGGCGGGGCCGGGTGAAGCCAAGGGGCGTCCCCCGGCGCTAAGCGTTAGGCCGGGCGGGGCCGGGTGAAGCCAAGGGGCGTCCCCCGGCGCTGAGCGCCCAGCCGGGCGGGGCCGGGCGAAGCAACCAGGTCCACCCCGGCGCTAAGCGTTAGGCCGAGCGGGGCCGGGCGAAGCCAACCGGCGTGGCCCGGCGCTGAGCGCCCGGCCGGGCGGGGCCGGGTGAAGCCAAGGGGCGTCCCCCGGCGCTAAGCGCCCAGCCGGGCGGGGCCGGGCGAAGCAACCAGGTCTACCCCGGCGCTAAGCGTTAGGCCGAGCGGGGCCGGGCGAAGCCAACCGGCGTGGCCCGGCGCTGAGCGCCCGGCCGGGCGGGGCCGGGTGAAGCCAAGGGGCGTCCCCCGGCGCTAAGCGTTAGGCCGGGCGGAGCCGGGCGAAGCCAACCGGCGTGGCCCGGCGCTAAGCGCCCGGCCGGGCGGGGCCGGGTGAAGCCAAGGGGCGTCCCCCGGCGCTAAGCGCCCGGCCGGGCGGGGCCCGGCGAAGCCAAGAGGCATCCTCCGGCGCTAAGCATTGGGCCGGGCGGGGCCGGGCGAAGCCAACCGGCGTCGCCCGGCGCTAAGCGCCCGGCCGGGCGGAGCCGGGCGAAGTTAACAGGTCTACCCCGGCGGTAAGCGTTAAGCTGGGCGGGGCCAGGCGAAGCAACCAGGTCTACCCCGGCGCCTAGCACCCGGCCGGGCGGGGCCCGGCCAAGACACCAGGTCTACCCCGCCGCTAAAGGTCAGGCTGGCACGGCCGGACAGGGGTAGCAGGTGTACCCCGCCGCTGAGCGCCCGGCTGGCCGGGCCAGGCGAGAACAGCAGGTCTTCCCCGCTGCGCCAACAGGCTTGCAGGGCGCAGGCGAAGACACCAGGTCTACCCCGCCGCCTAGCGCCCGGCTGGCGGGGCCCGGCCAAGACACCAGGTCTACCCCGCCGCCTAGCGCCGGGCTGGCGGGGCCCGGCCGAGACACCAGGTCTACCCCGCCGCTAAAGGTCAGGCTGGCACGGCCGGACAGGGGCAGCAGGTGTACCCCGCCGCTGAGCGCCCGGCTGGCCGGGCCAGGCGAGAACA